>NW_005353666.1:120143-124051 GCF_000412655.1 Myotis brandtii | reverse complement strand
TGAGCAGTGGTGCCGGCCTTGGCCCGTGGGCTCGGTGGGTTGGGGCGTTGACCCGCACGCCACACGGTCGAGGGTTCAAGACCCAGTCGTTCACGTGACTAGAAGTGGTTTAGACGTCCCCACTGGAGGTTCAGCATCCTAGCCGCAGAAAGCCGACAGACACGGGGTGACCGACAGACAGCCGTGGTGACGGCGGGAATCCTTTGTAGTATTCTCACAACGTTTCTGGAGGTTCAAACGTACGACCAAGTGAAAAGTTAAAGAAGAAAAAAAACAAGGAAAAGGAGCTTCACCTTCCCCACTGGTTTCCCCGAAGGCCCGGCCGTGGAGCCCGGAGCGCGGAGCCAGGCAGCTGGGAGGGGCCAGCCACTTCCCAGAACTGGACCCGGAGCTCGGCCTGGCTCCTGGGCTATTTTTAACTCGGGCTGTGAGCGCGTGGCTGTGCCTTCCTTTCTCACTCCCAGTAGCACTGGGAGCACCTGACCCAAGGCTGACCACGCTGGGCACTGCCTGGCGTGATGGGCACAGCTGGTCCATAAAGCCCGGACGTTTATGCGGCTGGTACCTGGATTTCCTGCCACAAATGACATAAACCCAGAAACGGAGAGACCAACTGATTACAGGTCCAGCTAAAGCGTCGTTGCCAGGACGTGGGAGCCTCGTCCACAGAGCGCTGGGACCCCCACGCTGCCGGGGGTCTCGCTTTGTTCCTCAGGCAGGTTCCTTGCGGGCCCCGGAGGAAAGACAAGCGTATCTCTGATTGGCAGGAGGCCGGGAGGATGAACGGGAGGTTACCTGATAGAACTTGGAGGCTCTTCCTCTTTCACAGAATGGACGTGGCAGGAGTCCCAGCAGAGCCCATCGTCTTGGAACGAGATGAGCCACTTACTTTATTTCCCGTATCTGTCACTTCTGAAAGTAAAAGGAAGTGCTCAACCATTGCTCCAGGTTAACGGTCGTACACGAGCTCACCCACCCTTCGCCAGAGCCCGACGACAGAGAGAACCGGGTCAGCGAGGGGCAGGTGGGGGAGGAGGGGCTGGGAGCCTGCCGCTGACATCCTCCCTCCCTTGGTCTTTCCTCCCGTGGCCGAGTCGTCTGCAGAGTCCTTGACTTAGAAGCTTATTCAAAGCCAAAGCCAGGTGGCTGGAGGGTCAGGTTCTGCTTCAGATACAAAAGCACCAGCCACCTAGCGTGCAGGGGCTCTGTTGGTCTCAGCCTACCATCTCCACCACACACACACACACACACACACACACACACACCGGCCTCTCCTCCTCAGCAAGATCCCTGAACTTCTGATTGTACAGTCAGGACCAGTGCAAAGACTTCCTGTCCCTGGGACCAGGGAGTCTGCCCGTCGGTTCCCTCCAACCCAGAAATACACCCGAGTCTGAGGGCCGACACCAGCACCCGTCCTTGGAACCACCTAAGACACCGGCGGTGGGTCTCGCTCTCGAAGCAGCGGCGTTTCTGACCATGACTAAGGATCACTCTGGCGCATGGAGCCAGCTTCCCAGACTTCAAGGTTGACACTGCCACTTACAAACCCTGCCCAAGCCTGGCTGGAGTGGCTGTGGCTGAGCATCGACCTATGAACCAAGAGGTCCCTGATTCAATTCCCAGTCAGGGCACAGGCCCAGGTTGCCAGCTCGATCCCCAGTGTGGGGCATGCAGGAGGCAGCCGATCAATGATTCTCTCATCATTGATGTTTCTCTCTCTCTCTCTACCCCTCCCTCCCTTCATCTCTGAAATCAATAAAAATACATTTTTGGGGGGAAAAAACCTGCACAAGTCACTTCACTCCCCACACCCGTTCCCTCTGCATGACCAGCAATGACATCACTCTCAGGACCGGCGAGATGGCTCACAGAGGGCGTCACCGGGGCCTGGCCTGCAGCAAGCACTGGTAATCTTATTACTGTCAGCTAACCCATCACAACTGGATTGAATTAGAAGGCAACTCACTCTTTTGAATTAACTGGAAATGAACCCACAAACCCACCGAGAATCGGTATCTCTCTAAGTCAGAGTCTTTGCCGTGAACGTTCCTCATGGTGTCTGTTCCGTCCTTAGGAAGGAAGATGGAAGGAGGGCGGCCGGGTCACCAAGTAGCCGGGGCTGCTTCCGTCAGGGCTGCTCCTCGGCTGTCCCCACAGTGACAGCTGGAGGTCCTCTGAATGGGCCCAGGAGCCAGGAAGGTGGCTTTCACTCGATCCAAGGGAACCAGAACAGATGTTAGAAACGGAACACCAGGGGCCCCGCTGTGTCTGTTCTCGGGGCCTCGCGCAGAAAGCCAGCACACCACAGGCCGCCATTCATAATATTTATTTTGGAAAAATATTTTAAAAAGGAATTTCTTCATTAACAAAACAGTAAAAAACTCAAATAACATTTGCACAATATTCCATAAATACATTTATATACAAAAAATATAGTCACATAGACCCGAAGTGCCTTTGTACATATTTACCAAAAATTTAAATTATAAAAAAATGAACATCACAAAATACTCAAGCTTTACAGATATCATGAAAAATATTTTTACAAGTCCAAAAAATAACACACATCTTTTCCCACCTAGAAAAAAAACAACACATTTTAGTATCAAAAAGGACGATAAAGGCAGTGTTTGTGGTTCTAATTCAAGAAAGACTGGCTCATAAGAATCCAAAATATACACTCCGGGCAGTGCATGCGTCTCATGTCGTCATTAATCCACTCATTTAAATATATATTTCTTAGAAGCAACTGTCCATAGTGCAATGGAGACGTCGCGAAAAGCAGAGTGCAACAGGCGTCCTGGAGCAGCCCGAGCCTGCAGCCCCCCGCTGGCTGACCTCTGGGGCCTCGTCCCACAGCCGTCGCGAAGGCCTCCTTTTCCCTCTCAGCAGCATCCGTTGGGGCATAGATCCTTGGAATTCTATGTAGTTTAAGAGAAACGGGAATTTTGCCATATCACCTCAATTTTACACCTAGAGGGGCCAACGAGACAGAACGGGAAGTTAGCTCGAAGTCCAGATTGGCAGTCCGTACGTGCCTTCAAGGGCCGTGCCCACACCCACCTCAGTGGCTATGACACACTCGTCCTTCTCCGATATGACGAACACCGACTGGTACTTGGAGTCTTTTGAAGTAGAGTACACAGAGTCCCGCCTTTTCCTTTCAGATGCATCCCTACTGAAAGGAAAATAAAACAGAACCACAGTAAGCATGTGCGGACAATTCTTTTTAAATCTATTGATTCCAGAGAGGAAGTGAGAATGGGAGAGATAGATAGAAACATCAATGATGAGAGAGAATCATGAATCGGCTCCTGCATGACCCACCCTGGGGATGGAGCCCACAACCCGGGCATGTGCCCTGACTGGGAATCAAACTGTGACCTCCTGGTTCATAGGTCGATGCTCAATCCACTGAGCCACACCGGCCAGGCAAACATGTTTGAACCAGAGCTCAGAGAACACCCTCGCCCAGCTTGGCTCAAAGCACGCCCAAGTGTCGGCGAGCCCTCCCCAGGTGGCCTCCCATACGACCCTCCTGACGCACAGCACTCACCCCCTGAGTGTCGGGGTGCTCTTCTCCTCCCCAGGAGAGCCCTGCAGCTGGCACTTGGCATCACGCTTGCTGTGGGGGTCCCTGGAGGCGGCATCCTCGCCCTTGGGCTCGGGCACCAGGTTATAGTCCACGCCGGGGTAGCGGGCCTTGGGGCCATTCTTGCCGCTGCCGTGGTCCCCGTGGAAGTCCACCTTCTTGTTGGTGTTCTTGATCTGCGTGGCCCCGATGATGCTGACGGACACGTCCTTCTCCCGCTGGCAGCTGGCCAGATTGTTCATGGTCTCCGTCTCCCCGTGGCAGGGGTCGGCCAGGGGCGGGCCCTTCTGCAGCCTCAGCCCCACCCAGACCC
>NW_005353666.1:116942-119912 GCF_000412655.1 Myotis brandtii | reverse complement strand
GCTGCAGTTCCTGCCGCTGTAGCCGGGCGGGCAGGTGCAAGAGAACTCGTTCACACCGTCCCGGCAGGTGCCGCCGTGGGCACACGGGGAGGAGGCACAGTCGTCCACGTTGTCCTGGCAGTGCCGCCCCGAGAAACCGGCCCGGCAGCGGCACATGTAGGCGTCGCCCAGGTCCACACACTGCGCACCTGAAACACAGGGAGCAGGGGCTGTGTCCGCCGCGGCGGGACCCACAGGAGAGACCAGGACAGACAGACAGCCTGTGGCCTGAAGAGGGTTGCAGCTCAAGGCAAGGAACCCTCTGCCTCCCTCAGATCCACGGGGGAGCCGCTGGCTCCGTGACTGATGACAACGCCACTCGTGGCCCCAGAGTGGCTATGCTGTGTTGGGCGGGTGCACAACCCCGCCTGCCTCCCGGCGCCCAACAGCCGCCCAACGAGGGACCAGGTCACAGAGACAACGAGCAGCCCAGCTACGAGCCCAGGAGGGAGCAGGGTGAGAGGGGGAAGCAGGGCCGTGTCCTCACGGAGCCCGCTGCTGCTGAGAGTGGGGCATCAGGCCTCCCGGGTCCACAGGACCAGAGCGTGGCCACAGGACGGCTCACCATCCGAGCGATTGACATGCCTCCTCCATCGGGAGGCTCCCGGGGCTGTCTTAAGGGTGAAGCTCTGGAAGCTTCCAGAAAGGCCGGCCTGTCGGGGGCCTGCTGCCCTCCCTGTGAGGTGCTTAGGGTGTCCCACCCACATTTCCCTGCAGACACACCAACACAAGACGGCTACCTGGGTGACAGTGCAGGGCTGGGCTTCCCTCCAAACCAGGTGGCTGGCTGGAGGGTGGCACGCCGCCTGGGCAGCGGGGCCTGCTCCCAGGCACTCCGGGGAGGGGCGTGGGACCCAAGCGAGCTCTGTGCCCTCCCCCCTGGCTCCCCCTGCAACATCCCTACAGTGTGTCTCTGTGTTCAGATTTAAGGGCTCCGTAAGCTCAAGGTGGCTCGCAAAGCCATGGGCCTGGCCTGATGTTAAATGTGAGCCCGCGATGAGGCCTCCGTGGGCTGCCCTTACCATTGGCACAGGGCGAGGAACTGCAGGCGTCCACCTTCTTCTCGCAGTTGAAGCCGGAAAAGCCTGCGGGGCAGTGGCAGGTGTAGCCTCCCTCGGGGTTGTCGGAGCAGCGCCCCCCATTGAAGCAAGGCCCGTCCGCACAGGCCATGGCGCTCAGCTCGCAGACGCTGCCGTAGAAGCCGGGTGCACAGGTGCAGGAGAAGCCGTTCTCGAGATCCTACGTGACGGGGAAGATGAAAAGCTCCTTAAAGCTGCTCCGCAGACCCGTGGGGTCCGTGTCCAGCCAGGGCCTACACGGCGCCCGACCCATGCGCCCAGACTCACCGTGCAGCTGCCCCCATTCCTGCAGGGGCTGGGCCCGCACTCGTCCACCTCGTCCTCGCAGGTGGCCCCGGTGTACCCAGGCCGGCAGGAGCAGGTGTAGCTCCCCTGGCCCGTGTTGGTGCAGGTGGCCCCGTTCCTGCAGGGCTTGTGGTGTGTGCAGTAGTTGAGGTCTGAGGGGTGGGACAGGAAGAGGAGGGAAGTCCAAGGTCAGGCCGGGAAGTCTGCACCTTCCCAGGGAGGAGCTGGAGCCCTGGCCGCCTGCAGGGAACAGGAGGCTCACCCTGGTTGCAGAAGAGTCCCCCCCAGCCCTCCTGGCAGGTGCACTGCCAGGGCTGCTGGCAGGTGCCATGGAGACAGCCTGGGTACCGAATGCACTGGTCACAGTAGCGGCCCTGCCAGCCCACTCGGCACCTGAGGGGAGAGAGGACAGGGTCAGGGGGGCATCGACCTTTGCCCAGGGGGACAAAGCATTTCCCGCTCACAGGAAACTGCCTCCCAGCAGCACCTGCACCTGGTTCTCAAACAGACAAGAAGGGGAATCTCCTAGGACCCCCAGGGTCTGCCTCCTGGGGTCATCTGGCAGCTCCCCAGGGGATTCTAATGCACCCCAAGTCTGACCCCAAGTAAACTGTCATTTTTCAGCTGCTGTCTGTAAGTTCCCACAACCAGGGAGCCAAGCAGACTGACACGCCATGACCTTACACTTTTCCATACACATAGGGGGTAGAAACACCCGAATAACAGCCCCACCAGCTAGTCTCACGCATTTTACAAGTGATCACCTGGAGAGTCTACACACACACTCGCTGTACAAGGACAACGAGACAGAGAAAACGGCTTTTGCAGACTTACTTGCATTCCCCTGGCTTGTCACAAAACCCGTGCTGCTCATCGCATCCAGGCAGGCAGATTGCTGCAGCAAAGAAAATACCGGGTCAAGCTGCGCTCCCAGGGCCACAGGGCCGCGGCCGCACTCGCCTGGCTCCCTCTGGCCCCTGAACTAATCTCCGTCCTGCCTGGTAACCATGGACTTTACTCAGCCGGGCGGGCGAGCATTCTTCTTAACACAGCCGCTCAGGGACAAAAGATGGAGGAAGCCCCCACCCCCACCCCATCCCCTTTTCTTCTGAGAGAGGGTCAGAAGTCCTTCCCCATCTCCTCCCCCACTTCCCAATTCTATGCACAAAGCTCCACCTCTTAATACCCAGAAAGTGTGTGTGTCGATAAGGGTGGACAGCTGGTCTGCAGGGACCAGGGCAGGACAGCTGCTCCATTGTCTGCTCTCTCCCAGCAGCTGCCCCGTGCAACAATACGGCCCTCACCCGGCCCCCACCCCACACACCCCGGCGTGTACACACCACACACACACATGCACGCGCGCCCTTTCCGCCAATGGGAGCCGGCGTGCGTCCCTGCGCCTATCCCTGCCGGGATCTAATGGATGGCACGCGCGGGCTGGGGGCGGGGAGAGACTCCAGTGTTTGAATAAGAAGAAAAAAGTTTGAGTTTGTGGCTACCCCACAGTGAAGAAGAGAGAGGACAGTGGGGAAGGGAGCAGCAGGCCTGGCCCTGGGGGGCGGAGGGG
>NW_005353666.1:115079-116910 GCF_000412655.1 Myotis brandtii | reverse complement strand
GGTCTGGTTATGCCTGGTTATGAAACTCATTAACAAGCTGCTCCACAAGTTTTTAGGACAACAGAGCCGCTCGGGCCAGAGTGGAGCTCCAAGTGCTTAAGGAGCTGGTGGAGAGTGAAGGGCACGCACGCCCCAGGCACAGACCCACTCGAGAGTGCACCTCCCGCTAGGCTGCCCGCCCCAGGGCAGGAGAAGGACGGTTCCCTGGGGTCTGGGAGCTCCAGGACCCACCCTGACTGCAGGGAAACCCGATCCCTGGCTGTGCAGGCAGCAGGGGGTACGTAGCAGGCTGGGGAGAGGCCTGCCAAGGTCCAGCTGAACCAGGCCCAGGAGCCTACAGGGTCCTCACAGCCCCCACTCCCCAGCTCTGGTTCCCTGTGCTGCAGAGCAGCTGCTGGTCTGCCCTGGCTGCCAGGAGAACCGAATGCGGGGCAGGAAGGCCTAGGTCCCTTGTAAAGGCATTTCTTTCCTAGACGAGGTGCCAGGCGGGTCCCCCCCCCCCACGCAAGCCTGGTACCCCCGGCCTCCGCATGCACCCACCCCACGGGTGACAACGTCAGACAGCCTGTGCACATCACATGGGTGTTTGCAAACACACGAGCTCTGGGAAGAGGCCAAGTGCCCCAACTTCAGAGAAGAATTAGCACTTTCCACTGAGATGCTGCCCCAGCAGAGAACTGGCTCACAGCGGCCAACACACCAACGCCAACACCCCATGCTGCCCTCTGTTCCTCCCTTCCTTCCTCCCCCCTTTCCCTCACTGACTTCCTGACCCCTGGCCTGTCTCCAAAATCCTCCCTGATTAAGAAGGGCAGCTTCCCATAGCGGAAGTTAAAATGTCTGAGTTGACCCCAACCCCGAGACCAGCTGACTGAAGTTCTGGCAGGTCTCCAGGGCTCCCCAGACTCGGTCTCCCCGCAGAACCCCTTTCTAGTGCTAACAGCCTGGATCCCGGCGCACAGAACGCCCCTCCGCTCCCTGGGAAGGGAGTAAGCTGAGGGGAGCAGCCCTCGGACCCTGGACCCACCTTCGGTGCAGTACTGGCCCCTCCAGCCAGGGTTGCACACCTTCTCGCCCCGCTCCCCACAGGTGAAGTGGCCGAAGGCATCATCCCGGGGGCGGCAGAAGACTGAGCAGCCCTCCCCGTAGTAGTGCTCGTCGCACACGAAGCGATAGGAGTACTTGAGGTCAGCACGGCCGCTGCTGTGCAGGTCCTGGGACCACTCCTCACCCACCGTCAGGTGCCTCTGTGTGGCCAGCCGGCTGATGAGCCGCTCGGGGTTTTCTGCGGGAGAGGTGCCTGTGAGTGCTGACTGCACCTGGAGGCTGGACAGGGCAGGGAGGACCACCCTGCAGGGGGGGGACGGAGACCCGCTGCCCGGTGGCTCTGTGCAGAGTAAGGGTCCAGGACTCAGCCACAGGCACAGGGGTTCACAGAGTGCTGGGGCTTGGGGGGTTGTGTTTACCTGTGGCGAGGTCGTCGGGAGAATCTGTGTGCAGAGCTTCGATGATCAGAGAGAAGGTGCCCTGGGAGAAGCGGGGAGACAAGGAAAACTAGAACCTTCTCTTAAACACTGAGCTTTGGGGACACATCAGGGAGGCCTGTGGCTGCTAGCGACCTGGGTGGTGTTTTCACTTTCCTCAAGGAAATGGAAGAACTTTTTAAAGAGTGATTTCCTGGCGTGTTTTTTCAGCCTGTTAGTACAGGATATCACTTAAAAAAAAAAAAGGAAAAAAAAGACTGCGCGCAGCAGGCGGGGCTGTCCTGGTCTGCAGGCGGTGGACCCACGCGGAGGGCCTGGGGTGCCACGCGCAAGGCTGGCCGCGACCA
>NW_005353666.1:113573-113891 GCF_000412655.1 Myotis brandtii | reverse complement strand
TATCCCGCCGTCCGTCCGCATGGCTAATGAGATGCAAATGAGCGGCCCCCCAATCTGGCGAGAGCTGTCACAAAGGAGCCACTTTTCCAAACCCTCCTCTCAATGGCTCGCCAAATGGTCAGTGAGCTGTAAAATGTGCAACTCCCTCCGCCTCCCGGCCACCGGGCAACTTTCGGTTTCCTCCTCGTGCTTTCAGCCCACGAGTGGGCGAGGGTCGCCCGCTTCCTGGTTTTGTCTCAGGCGTCTTCGCAGGCAAAAGGCGAGAAGGAGGGCGGGAGGACGCGTCCGGTCGGTCGGTTCGGCTCCCCGGGAACGGCG
>NW_005353666.1:108518-111142 GCF_000412655.1 Myotis brandtii | reverse complement strand
TGGAGGCTCCCAGGAGCAGGAGAGACAAGAGGAAGAGGAGTGTGGACTCTGAATGCTCTGTGCTTCAGAGGCTGGGAGTAGACGCAGTCAGAAATGAAATATCAGGAACCTTTTAATTAGAAAATGGAATAGGAAACAGGCTCGTTTGAATGCAGTTTAGAAAACTGGAAATATGTCCCACGCGCAAGGGCTTAAACCTTGGAAGGGGGGGAGACTTGCCCCAAATCTTTAACAAACCCCCCTCAGCACCAAGTATTTGTTAAATTGACACGGCACAGATTTCTCGATTACAACAGCAAAGCGGAACTGAAAGGCATCGTAAAATCCATCAGAATCCTGCCCAAAGCGTTCATTCTTTTCCCACTTAATTTATGCCACGCGATTCTGTATCGGGGAAATCAAGCAGAACGGGTCTTTCTCCTTCCTCCTCGCCTGCTCTTCTTTCCTCCTTTCTTCTTCCCCTTCTCTCTCCTCCTCCTCCTCCTCCTCCTCCCACTCCACGTGGGCTCCCCCTGCCTTTGGAAGCTGAGCTGAGGAGACTGTTTAACTTGGTGTTTCTATGGGAGCCTGTTGTAGTTTAACTCCTGCACACCAGTGGCTGAGATGAACAAAGGAGAGACTCGAGGTCCAACTATTCACCCTTTCTTTGCACTTTAATTTTCATTGATTGGGAAGACAAGGGGAGCCCTTGGGGACTCGGGCTGAAGGGGATGACACGCCTTTAGACGCCATCAGCCCCCTAGCCAGCCATCTGCTCCGAACCAAATGGCGTTTTTTCACTCCCTAACTGCATGTCTCTATACTCCCACAACCCAGCGCTCTGAACCCCCCAAATGCAGCCGGGAGCTTAAGCTACCGTATGTTAAATAGACTCACTCTGTGTCAGCCCTCACACCCAGTCTCCCTCCCCACACACTATAAATCCTCACCTTGCTCATTAGGAAAAAGCAGGAAACTTTCTCTTAAATACTTTTTGATGTCTCAGCAAATTCACTGTACAAAGTGAGGCTCATTAGGGCTGAGAAGGCACCAATACATCAGACACAAGAGAGGAGAGGGACTCCCCGCTGGGTGGTTTGTTCCCACCAGGCACACGTAGCTCAGAGCCCGGATGGCCCAGTGGCTAGGGCAGGACCTGGCACAACCACCACAGCGAGTTCTCTGCTTGCCGGACACCCTGGTTATTTTATCAACTGTGCTATTAGGCCACGTTATCACATGAAACATGCCCACCCTCAGCAGTGAGTGTGACCTGCGCCCGTGGCCACCCAAAGGAAGGTTCTTTTCTCAGGTGTGTGTGTGGTGGCTGGCGGTGGGCGTGGGAGGCCAGGGCAGACTGCAGTAAACAATGCCCGGATTGGGCTTCCGACTCTAGGCGGCCACACGTTCAGTTTTCTGTGTCAACAAGTCTGGAGACTGGAGTGGGTTTGTGTTTTCAGAGGCCCACTGGACGCTGTATACCCAACAGAGAGGTTCTCTTATTCCAAAGAAGAATTAGGGTCCTTGTTCAGAACAACAAAATAAAACACTTCCAGGAAGCAAATCTGGTGTTGGTCAAACATGCCAGCTTACTTGAAAGGGAAGGAGGAAAGGAAGGAGCCCACAGCATGTGTATTAATTAGTATGAGCCTCACATCTCCACCGCACACCCTCTGCGGCTCTTCTCCAGCCACAGTCAGGCGGTTCCAGCAGCAGAGGATGGAGCGGGTCGAGGAAAGCCTCTGTGTGCGCCTGTAGGTGTCATGGCGTTTCCTCCCTTCTTCTCCAGGACCAAGTCCCAGAGCCCATGCACTGCTAAGGGGCACACGGGCCCAAATGTAGTGGAGACATGCTGACACTTGACTCATGCCTGGGCCTCACTGGCTGAGGACGCCTTCTACCCTAAGCCAGCGATGTTCAACCAGGAGTTTTAAAGCACGCAGTTCCTCACTCTTCAGTCAGGGGCACTGACCCTCTTTTCCCTTAGATTGCCAAATAAAATTTTAAAAAATGACAGCAGGTAACACAATAGCTGTCTGGTGAGAATGAATCCAAATTATACCTTTTTTGTCAGGTCGGCAAAAAATATATTTTTTTGGTGTGCTGCAGCATTTTAGTAATTAGTGTATGTGGCATGAGATGAAAATGGTTGAAATCGCTGACCTAAGCCAGCCAGCCAGCCAGCCAGCCACAGCCAGAAAGAGAAGGGGCGCATCTAGCGTATATTTAGACCCGGAGGCTTCCCTCTGGCTGGGAGTAAACAGCACAGCACCCCCAGGGCCTACCCTTCTGCCCCGCCGGCGGCACCCCCTCCAGGGACCCCCCCACCCACACCAACACCCACACCCAGGACGGCGACCCGGAGGTGAGTGTGGGGAGGACACAGTCCCCCTGACAGCTCCTCCGAAGCCTTCTCCGTTGCATAACCGCAGGCTGGGCCACGGAGACCCGCGCGTGGGGCCGCTGCCCGGACTGCCCCGTGGAGGGTCCCGCGTGTTTCATAACCTCTCCTCTCCTCAGGGGGCAGCGGCGGGGGCGAGGGAAGAAGGAAGGCCTCAGACGCACGGGGTTGGTTTTGTTGTTTGGGGTGCGGTGCTTTTGGGGCGCCGCCACCTGAGCGGGTGCGCTGAGCCCGGCGTGGAGGC
>NW_005353666.1:105748-107516 GCF_000412655.1 Myotis brandtii | reverse complement strand
AGTGTCCCCGCCGGACCCGGGAGCCTGGGGGAGGCGGGGCTTCGGCAGCGCCGTCCTTCCCGGCCTCCCCACCCCCTTCCTGCGAGCATCTGCCCGGAGAGAACAGATGTGGGCACCTGCGGCGACAGGCTGCATATGCTCCGTCCCATTCACAGGCATTCAGACGCGGCCACAATGGGCGGCCTTTGTGCGCGGTCACTAAATATATTAATCTGCGCTCCCAGAGCACCGGGCTGTTTAATTTTTCACCAGCAATAACATCTGATCTAATCCTTAAATCGGCTCCCAAAAGCCCGCCCTCCGCCCCCCTCTTCCTCTCTCTCCCCACCCCCTCTCCCGAAAAAACGTGTGAAGCTATTCAACCTTCCACCTGTTGCCGCTGAACTGGGCGTGGGTTCCTGCAACATCTGATGTTGGTCGGGGCCGCGGTGGGGGTCGGGGCCACTGGGCGGGGGACGCTATTGGGCTCCATAGGCAGAGCCTGGGTATGTTTGTCGGGAAAGTACACACCAAGTGCTGAGCGTGGCTCCCCAAATGTTGTGCAAACAAAAAACGGTAATTATGAAACAGCTCCCACAGCAACCCGGCAGACCCACCCCTCTGTGTGGGTGCCTTTAAAAATGTACATAAAGTTCCCATTTATCTTTTTGTTTATTAAACTCTAGGGGTTTTTATCAACACCGGTCACTAGGCCACACAGCCAAGAGGTAACATAAATCTCAGATGTAAGACTTGGACTTTTTTAGCAATTTTGCTGCATGACTCTTTTATCTTAGCATCCCTTCTTCTGTTTTGATTTGTTTTCAGCCACAATGAGTCCTTTAGTGCCATTGTGGGTGTCACAAAGCCGACGGACATCAGGCTGTGACTGAAGACAGAGGCCGTTTAAACAAACCACGCTCTTTCTTTCCTCTCCGGCCATTGTCATATGAATGGGCCTTCTGCATTCGCTGCTAGGCGACCGGCTTTGCAAAGCCCTGCTCCAGTCAATGGGCTGGAGAGAAAGGGACCCCAATAAACAGCCCAAGTATTGGAGAAAAAAGAGGGAGCACACGTAGGCACATGTTTTCCACCTTCCAACCCACACATTTTCTTCATCTCAGAAGCAGGACCTACTTTCTAGCTGCATGCTTGATGTTCCACGGTTTCCTTCCTTCTCTGCACTTTAGGTCTTAACCCCCCCTCCCCCGCCCCTGTGCCTCCTCCCAGGGGACACTGAATGCGGACAGCACTGGCTCACCATCAAGATTTGTTTTCAAAATGCTATTTTCTTTAGGAAAATGGGAACGGAGCAAGGGCTGTTTCTGTCATCACCACTAATAACTGATTGTGTCGCTAGGGAAGCAGGGGCACTGCTGGGGAGTCGGGACTTTTAGGAACAATCACAAACTATCATTCGTTTTAGCGGCACTTGGAACTGCTCCTATGAACAGTAGTAAGTTAATCAAGGCAAGAAATGGGGCTGTTTTCAGATTCCCAAGGGCCCAGCAATAGTGTTTTTCAGTGGCTAGAACTAAGGCATAGGCCGTCGTTGAACCCCCACAGTCTAGCAAATGGGGGAACCAGGCCCCTAATGGCGGTCACCTTTCCAAGCTGGGGCTGAGCCAGACCCGGCTGCACCCTGCACAGGGCAGCCAGAAGGCCGCTTCATGTTCTCACTTGTTCTTCATCCATCCACTCACTGGTCATGGGGGCTGCTTTGGTAACTGCAGCACCAGCTCCAACTGGTCCTCTCCTGTGTCTAACCAAGCCCAGAAAAAAAGTCCCC
>NW_005353666.1:100885-105721 GCF_000412655.1 Myotis brandtii | reverse complement strand
ACCGTGAAGAACCCGAGGCCTGGGTTCTGAACACCAGAACCCTCTCAGAGCCGAGGTCCACTGTCCAGGAAGA
Organism: Myotis brandtii; assembly: GCF_000412655.1. Lineage (NCBI taxonomy): Eukaryota > Metazoa > Chordata > Mammalia > Chiroptera > Vespertilionidae > Myotis > Myotis brandtii. The sequence goes on along the minus strand of NW_005353666.1, from coordinate 105,648 downwards.
CGGGGCTGGAACCCTTAAGTCTTGCCTCAAGCCCTGCATCCAGGAAACAGATTTGAGCCTCGCCTCCTGTTTCCTCGAAAACAGAGCAGCAGGCCTTTCTGGGTAACACTTTTGACCGTTATCTAAACTATACAGCGGTAGAGAAGTCTGCCTGCTCTTGTATTTTTGGAAAGTGTGCCCTAGGATTAATATGTCTTCCTTACATGCTTGAGAGAATTCACTGGTGAGTCCAACTGTGTCTGGAGTGTTCTTTGTGGAAAGTTTTTACTTTCAAATTCCATATAATAAATAAGGATAGCATTTAAGGAATATAGGGTTACTTGGATTTTTTATTTCTTCTTTGGTCAGGTTTGGTCATTGGTAAGGTTCAAGGAATTTCTCCATCTCAACTTTAGTTGCTCCAATAGTCTCCTGCTTACCCTCCGGACGGGGAAAGCCAACACCACTTTCCAAGGTGAGCCTGGGTAGTCTGTCATCTGTGCTTTGATCCCCATCAGTACAGCTGCAGGTTTATCCGTTTCACTGCTCTTATCAAAGGACCAGCCTTCTGTGTCATGGATGTTCACTGCTGACCTGGGCAGAACATCAGGGAAGTCCTTGGGCTCATCCCATGGTTCCTTCCTTTCAAGAATCTGCATCCTTCACTCCCTGTTGTCTCCCAGCTGAAAATAGTAAACTCATATACTTTGTCTAGTTTTCTAGTGGTTTAGAGTGGAAGAACGAGTTCTGTAGGAATTATTCCTTCATGGGCAGAAGCCGAAACAGACTTTCAGCTGCACCCTCACTCAGTCCTCTTAACTATTAGAGCAGTTAAGTTTGGCGTTCAAGTATCGAAAAGACATTGTCTCCTAGAGCTTATAGCAATAGGGCAGTGGTTCTCAACCTTCCTAATGCCGCGACCCTTTAATACAGTTCCTCATGTTGTGGTGACCCCCAATTTCATGGTTACAAACTGAACATAATTAAAGCATAGTGATTAATCACAAAACAATATGTAATTATATATGTGTTTTCCAATGGTCTTAGGCAACCCCTGTGAAAGGGTCGTTCAACCTCCAAAGAGGTCGTGACCCACAGGTTGAGAACCTCTGCCTTAGGGGGTAGCGTGGTCTTAGTAAATTTTAGTTCCACCTCATCATCAGGGCACAGGAGGTGCGCTCCCTCTGCTCTACACTTGTGGCTTGTGGGTTCAGGCTTTGCCCACTCCCGCCCACCCTGCCTGCACCGCCTAGAAGCCACAGCCAGACATGGGTTGGCTCTCAGAGGAAGAGGGCATGTTCTCTCTATATGACACTTTTTATCAGCAGTAAAACACTTGTCATGTTTGACATGAATCAACCATGTAGAAGTCAGTATGTTTTTATGTGCCTTTTTTCTCTCCCAATTTTCAGATGGTGAGCTAGTATTTAAATAAAATCCAGGGCCCATGTGGTTGCTGCATTCAAAGAACTTCAGTTCAGGATTAAAATAAATTTAAAGCTAATTCCAAATAAGCCTTGAAGGCTATGTAAAGGGTCAGTTGGTTACCTAGAGAAATCTGTCCTGCATCCCACCCTTCCCCCAGGTCCCCTCATCTCTCCATGTTCCAACTTCTCCCTATTTTCAACCTACAGTTTTCCTTTCCTTTCTTGTCTCCCCTATTTTCCTCTTTTACATAAATTCTTTATCTCCTGTTTTAGGTTCTCTCCCCACTGGTAAAGCTGCTGTGTACAATAGGGCACACGGAAGTGTCTGTATGTGTCGTAAAATATGTGAATAATCACACGTAATTTTCTTTCTCCTGTTACACTGATTTCTATGTGCATCTTTTCTGTTAGTCTCCCAGGAAAGAGATCTGCAAGCAATGTTTGGGTTTTCCTTTCCTTCACTGTAGTGTATTATAGCATTAAAACAAATTAAAAAGCCTTTAGAAAGTAACAATTGTTCCACTTACAACCACTTGCACTAGTTACCCAGTTCTTTAAACTTACATTTACAATGTGTTCCTTTTATCAGAGTAACATACTTACAATTTCAAAATTCAAATAGTATTTCTAGATTTCTAACAAAAAAATAGCAACTTCCCACACCACACATTCCCACCCCAAATTCCTTCCTTAACTATGAAGTTTCTGATGTGGTGTCTTTCTTTTCCAGTTGTGGGGATTGCCTGTGGACATCCTAACCTAGCAGATTAGGGCTAGGTTCCCCCCCACACGCCCCTTTTCCTAGACACTGTTAGGTCAAAGGAAAATCACTTTCTCCACCGTCTAAGTTCTTCTGGCTGAGCTACTAGTCAAATTCTCGTGAGGCGGATTAATACGCAGAGTGGATGATGTGGGGGTGCCATAAGAATAGGAGACCCAAAGGTGCATTGGGTAGTTGAGGTTTATTTGCCATTTTGAACAAAGGAGGAGGCAGGGGTGTGGGATTTCAAAGGGGAAGCTGGTCATTCACCGGTAGAGGAGAAAGAGCAAACGTGGTAAACACATTCTTTATTAGGGTGCTGAGGGGGTGCTCTTCTGCTCTGAGCAGGTTTTTCTACCTGGATTCCTTCAGGCAGCGAAGGGGAGGGACAGAAGTTCTTTCTGGGTCTTTTGTTCCTTAACAAATGGCTTAAAATCAACATCCCAGAAAGCATATTTTGGGGTGGCAAAACTTTGGTCCCCCTCAATACACGTTAATGAATACAGATAAAATCACCTCCCATTTCTCAAAAAATACTTATAGCATCCTTTTGATTAACTTACCATTCGCTATTTACCTTATTAAATTGTGTAATCATTATTGATAACTGAGACCTATGCTATTTATGTGTCTATTACTTATTGTCACCAAACTCTACAGATCTTTTGAAATATTCAAACACATCAAGTATTTGCTGGGTCACACTTTTCCTGGAGTCATGTCTCCAGGGCCTCCTGCTCCCATCTAGATGGTCCTCAGCCTGCATCCTGGGGCCTCCTGCTCCTTCTCCATCCGGTTCCTGCTCTCCAGGCCCCAGAGGGTCCTTTCTTGACTTCTTCACGTTGGAGCATGTCCTCCAGCATGCCTCTGGAATGAAGTATTTGGTGGGTAATATTTTTGAGCTGCATGCCTGAAAACATCTTTATTCTCGCTCCCACTTAACTAATAGTCTCATTGAGAGTAGAATTCCATATTAAAATTAATTTCTTCAGAATTTTGAAGAAAATGCCTCATTGAATTTCAGCTTCCTGAGAGTCTATGGAGAATTTCCATGCCTTTCTGATTTCCAATGCCTTAAGTACAGCCCTTTTATTTCTTCTATGGAAGCTTTCTAGGTCTGACATTTTGTGATGATGTGCCCTGGTGTGGACCTTTTCAGGTTTGTTGTGCTGGGCATTTGGTTTGACCTTTCTACATAAGAACATGTCTTTACATCTGGCAAGTTTTCTTGAATTATTTCATAAGTAATTTCCTCATTTTCTCTGTTCTCTTTCCTGTAATTGCTATTTTCAGATGTTGAACTTCTTAATCTTGTAATTTTCTTATGTTTTCTCTTTTCCCATGTCTTTTTCTTTTTGTTTTATCGTCTAACATATATCAATTTTATCTTATTTTTATCAACTTTTACACTTAAGTTATTACTTCCTGAATTTTCAAGAGCTCTTATTTTCTGAATGCTTTTATATATCTTTACTTATTGATGTAATATTGTCTTCAGAGACTAGATAATTAAGTTTTCCATAACATTTTTTCTTCCAGTTTTTTTTTTCTTTCATTTTCCCCCTGTCTTCCTCGAATGTCTGTTGACCTTTGGTCATCTGTGTATAGTGAGGAGGGAGGCAGAAAGGTTTTGTGGAAGCTCTGCAAAGTGGATGAGGACTGCCCAATGGCAGGACTCACTTAGCAATGAGAGGGGTGTTGGGCACCTGCCTCCCTTGCCTCCACTGTCTATGAGTTCAAACCTCCTGCTCCTGAAGTCTGGATCCTCCCTCACGTCACCGAGTCCCTACTTCCATCTCTTTCCTAGGTTTGCTCTGTCTGTCTAGAAGTCCTCTTCTCATCCCGTCTCCAGTTCCATCCTTCCTCCTGGCTCAGTTCACACGTTATTTCCTTACCACCTTCTTCATCACACGTTACAGGCCTTATTCTAGGCTTCGCTTGTTTCTTGTTTTCTAAACTTAATATTTGTCTCCCCAACCACCCTGTGCGCTCCATAGGACTAGAGACCATCTCACACACTTCTTGGTGTAACCCTAGGCACCCAACCAGTAATAAGTGTGGCGCACGATTTGATTTTACTTAGAACAAAATATATCAACAGGAAATGAAAGCCTGGTATGCCAAATGGAGAGGTCTCTTCCCAAATTGTATAATGCCTGCATGTGGTGTCATTTCCATTCGCTAGTTCCTTGAGTGCTGGATCTGCGAGTGCTTTGGACTCCGCAGGAGCAACATCCCACCGTTTCCTGCTCCCTGGGGCTCGCGTTCCTGACACTGCGCACGAGCGTGGGTTTGGGATGCACCCTAACTTGGTGCTATTGATAGCTGGTTTGTCAAAATAAATGAGATTGGTTTCAAGGCTATTTTTCTGCCATCACGCTTGGCTACCAGGATGTTCTCTTGGCTGTAGGGAAATGGGTGGCGTTGCAGGCGGAGGAGGGGGGCTGTGCACAATGCGAAGGCTGTCTGGCCTCGGAGCCCCAGGGAGCTCGTCCCGAAGGTGAAATGAGGCCGAGACGTGGCCTGGAGTCCGCACTCCGTCCCTCCAGACAACGCGCTGCAGGACCAGGGTCCCGCTCACCTCGGCGCCCGCCCCA
>NW_005353666.1:93772-100318 GCF_000412655.1 Myotis brandtii | reverse complement strand
CCGAGCCTCCGCCCTCCAGCCCTGGACCCTCGGGTACCGAAGGGTGACGGGCTCGCCGTCCAGGAACGTGCACGAGGGCGGCGTCTCCGTCGTCCGGGAGGGGCTTTGGGCCGCGTTTGGAGCTGGCGCGTTTGGATAGTCGGTGTGGGGGTGGGAGGGGAAGGGGGACCATCCCGCCCCGCGGAGGCGAGTGTGGGTGTCAGATTGAGGCGCGGACACTCAGGAAGACGTGGTGGTCGCGGGTAGAACCGGGAAAAACCGGGGGGGGGGGGGCTGGAGGCGAGGTGCCCCCCGGAGAGGGCGTGCAGAGCTCTAGCCACCCCGCGGTTTCCCGAGCAGCTGTGCGGAGATTGTATGGCTGTCAGCTTCCTTTTTTTAAAAGTTTTCCTATCCTTTTGCTTCTCCCAGGCCAGCGTCCCCATTCCTCGGGCCCGGTGTGCCCTCTCGCGTGCCCGTCCACACTTCTCTCCTGTGGGCTTAGAGCGAGTTGTTAGAACTGACAACCAGTCCGCAGATGGCAAGCCAGAGCCTGCGGAAGTCTCTGATGAATCAGTGTTTTAGCTCTAGCTCCTGAATGTAAAAGCTCATAGTGGATTCTTATCCTGAAATCGGGATAAACGAGGCCTCCGTGGTGACGGGTCTGCACACATGTTCCTCTTCTGTGACAGTGGTTGTGGGTCATTGGCCCTTGAAGGGGATTGGGGAACTCGGGGGTGGGGGCCCCCCAGGGACCCAAATCTGGGTTGCCCGCCCTCTTGATCATTCTGTCAGGGCCCCAGGGACTGGGAGAACCTTCTGGAAGGACAGATCTCTGGACTGACATGCAGAGTGTTAGGTGTTAGAGTCCTAGTGAAAGGAATACAGACTCAGAGGCAGGTGGGTTCCAGTCCAGCTCCACCGTTACTGCCTGTGACACTGCTGGCCTGGCCAGCTCTGCCTGCCTTTGCGGGCAGAAGTGCCTTTTCCGAGAGTCTGCACAATACTGGTAAGTGCCAGAGGGACTACAGGGGGTGTTTGCTATGGGGCCTTCTGATTGTAGAAAGTAGCCATGTTCTTTGCAGAAAATTCATAGAACAAAGAAACATTTTAAGTGTACGATTTTATGCATCTTGACACATGTACACACACACCTGTGTTTCTTCTTCTTGAACGACTCTGAGCCTTTGCTTCCCTCTTAAAGATCCAGATCTGAGACAGGGACTCTGTCCGGTTCACTGCCTCGTCCGCAGCTGCTCGCACACGGCCCAGAGCACAGTAAGCCCAAGCTGCACGCACACTGAGCACGTGCTGGAATGTGGACCCCATGCCTTCGGTTCATCGGGGGACCATATGGTCTCTCTACCCTCCCTAGTCTTTCGCAGTAGGAAGTAGGACTCTGTACCCTCTAGTCTTGGGGTTCTTCCAAAATGGGGAGGCTGTGGGATACCGGCAGCCAGTCCACCAGCATCCACAATAGCCCCTCATCTGTCTCAGTCTCGCCTGCCTCCATCCCTCTCCATGCAGGCAGGTCAGTGTTTCTGAGATGCAGGTGCTTTCCCCTCAGGGGAAGTGTAAGCACCTGTGTGGTCTGCGCCCCTTTGCTCTTGGCCCTGCCACTCAGCCTCAGCTCACTCCTGTTCCCTTAAACAGAGCTTCTAGCCACACTTAGCTTTTGGGTTTGTCACCCCCCCGCCCCCCGCCGCCGCCATTTTCCATGTTTGAGGAAAACACATAAAGTTGCAGGTTAAACTATTTAATAGAACAGATGTTTTAAGCACCTTAGAAACACCCATCTATATAATAAAAGCCTAAGCAACCGTTAAGACCAATCGACTGCTCAACCGGTAGACCAGTTACTATGATGCACACAGACCACCGGGGGGCAGATGCTCAATGCAGGAGCTGCCCCCTGGTGGTCAGTGCGCTCCCACAGCAGGAGCACTCCGCTGCTCAGCCAGAAGCCAAGCTCATGGCTGGCAAGTGCAGCTGTGGCAGCAGGAGCCTCTCCCGCCTCCGCGGCAGCGCCACTGAGCGGCAGCAATGGCAGGCACAGCGGGCCAGGATGAGCAGGAGCGGCAAGGTGCCCGGCCCCAGCTTGGGCTCCTCCCTGGCCGCCTGTCACTTCGCACACTGCTACAGCTCTCAGATCGACCGAAACCAGCAGTCTGACAACACCCAAGGGGTCCCAGATTTCGAGAAAGAGCAGACCAGGCTGAGGGACTCCACCAGTGCACGAATCCGTGCACCGGGCCTCTAGTTTAATAATAAAAAGACACCTTATGGACTTCAAAGAATTCATCCCTTACCACTCTTGCTTCAGGCCTCGCCTGCTCTCCTGTCTCCATCTGGACCCTCAGGATGGCCATCGTGGGTCCCAGACCTGGGCTGGGTCTTCCTGCTGCGTGTTCCCCCCATTCACATGCGTTGCCCTTCTCTGCCCTACAGTTAAGTCAAGTGCTTGTTGCCTGTTGGACATTTTCCTGCCAGAATGTAAGCCACTGGAGGGCAGGGCCGCCTGTCCTGCTGACTGAGTAAACCAGATTTATGTTCAGATAGCTGCCCTAGTGGTGGTGAGGAGAGCTGAGTGCTAACGAGTTACAGCTACAGACTGACAGCCTGTTGGCGAAGAATGACCAGGATGTGCTTTTCCTTCGCCTCAGCAGTTTCACATCTAAGATTCATCCCAAGGAAATGAGATTTTTGTGCATGGATGTGACTCACATTCTTACTTATGGCTTGCAATATAGGAGATGGCATACATGTCCAGCAGTAGGGTTGAGAACTCACAACACACTGTGCACACATTAAAAATTACACCATAACAGGCCAACCTTCTGACTTGGCAACATGTATCACCTAATAAATTAAGACACAAAATAGGTTATAGAGAAGTATGATCCCAGTTTTTAGAAATATATACTCTAAAATGTTTATTGTCCTTATTTTTGGAAGATGAGGCTATGAGTGGTTTTTTTCTTTGTTCTATGAGTTTCTGCAAAGAACATGGCTACTTTATTTCTCACGGCTACTTTTTCAGAAAAAATTTTATTTACAATATTAAAAAGTAATCTAGCTTATAAAAATCATAAGTATAATAAACCCTCATATTTATATGGCTTTATTTTAAGATAATTTAAGAATTTTGGACTGGGCAGATTTTACTCAACCTGAGGCAACTAGTGAGAAATGTTTAATGAATAAATTTATAATCTAAATGAAATCACATCACACCAATTTATGAAGTCGGTCTTGTAGAGCTCACTTTGCAGATAAGAAAAATGGAGCATATAGAATAAGGTAACTTGCTCAGAGTTTCATTGCAAGGAAGTGGAGGTTGGGCTTAGAGTGGTTTTATTCCAGAGCTTTTCCTTCTGTCGTCAGTACTGCCCAGCGTCTGCCCCGTCTTCCCAGGACACAGTGTGCAGGGGTCTGCCACCAGCTCCTGAGCGTCTGCATCTTCTTTGCACCAGTCTGACTCTTGGCACCAGTGGTCATGGCAGCTGTGGGAGGTCTTCCAGGGCCTCCGAGTCTGGACATGTACCTGGGCACAGTCAGGTGCGTCGTGGTGACTTCAGGCTTCCCATTTCTTGTGTGAGTAAGCTCCTTACTCTGACGATTAAAAAGTAAGGAAGACTTCATTCCAGACTTGCCATGGGAGGGAGAGGTAGGGCTCAACTTCAGATAGGGCAGAGGCACCTGCCAACAGGCAGAGTGAAGGATCAGCAAGAATCAGGCAGGGGATTCTCTCTCTACACTGACTCAGCAGCATTCTTGAGTCAACTGGACTGGGCAGGGCCAGCAGGAAGCCTAGGGTTGTGCCTTGTGGAGAAGAGGGCCCTGGGGAGCCTGCTTGGCGTTGGTCCAGGAGAGTGTCTGTCAGTGCCCAGTGAGCCTGTGGACAGCCCTCAGACAGGTGGAGACCACCTGAGTGGCAGCTGCCCTTAGCTGACTTGCTCGCCTGGTTGTCTGTGGATCCATAAATACCCGGGAGACATTGAGCCAACACTGTCCCACAAGCTGCCCTGGGACAATCCTCCTGGAACCCTCAATCCCTGTTCACACCTTCTGTGTACGGATTCCCCATCAGTTGCTTTTATTTTGGTGGCGCAAGCAGGGAGGAAAGGAGCTTCTGAAGAAAGCAGACTGTCGATGCCCCACATCAGCCCTGAGGGGCCTCCCTAAGTGGACCAAGGCCCAGCCAGCATGTGGTCATTGAAGACGCAGAAACGAAGCAAGGAACGAAAGGACTGATCGTCCTAGTCATCCAGGGCCACTGGTGAACATCCACCTGGCACCAGGGTGTGCCTCTGGCTTTCCTCTTCACTCCTGATCAGAGACCAGACACTGGTGTTGCTTGTTTGTAGATTTTTGGCTTGTGGAGACAAATTATTTGATAAAGATAAGTCCAAGGTTATGGTTCGATTGCTCTGTAGAACATGAACCTGCTTTGTCTCCAAATTGAAAGGCTTGATTTAGTCAACTCCAGCTCTTCCGATGCCCTCTGCACGGTGGGGCTCTGACACGGGGGGCGGGGGGCAGAGGGGAAACACTGTCCATGTCCTAAGGGGCTACAACCACTGGGACTGGGTGTCCTGCAGATGCTGCTCTGCGGATGGGATGTGTCCAGTGGCTGGCTCTGAGTCCATTTGTCCCTATGTCTGGATTGGCTCCGGACCTGTTGGTGCAGGTTGGGCTGATAAGTTTTTGCTGAGGCACGCCTCTCTCCATTTCTCTGTCTGCTGAAAGATTGTGAATAAAGGAGCTTCTGGACTTGTCTTCTGTCCACTTCTTCATTTACTGCAACCCAGTACCTGGGATTGGTCTGGCTGTCAGGACAATGAGGCTGTTCCTGGCGGTGAGGCCGCCTCTGGGATGGCTCCCTGTGTGCCTGTGGCTGCTCTTCTGTGAGATGTCCGGCACTGGTGCTGCTTGAGGACATGGGCCTACTGGTTACTCTCCCTCTGCCCACACTTGGTGATTCCTGACCTCTCTTTACACACCTGCCCTTTGATGCCTTCATTTATTCACTCACAAATACTGGCCCTCGCACAGCAGACACTGCTGGTGCCGGGTGTGACAGTGACGTCTGCCCTGGAGGGGCCCACATGGAGAGAACGGTCTCCCAGGCTGTGTTTTGGGCAATATGATTCCTACCAAAGGAGATACAACTTCTGTTTTCTTTCTTGGCAGTGAAAATTTCCTTATAGTTTACAGGTAGAATCAATGAAATTATACATACATGTATGTATTTAAATAATCTTTAATGGTAGAGACTGAAAAACACCTCAGTATTACTCTTACCAATTTAAAAACAAAAAAATTGTTAAAAAGGTAATGGCCACAAAATAATCTTTTTAAAAAATATTTTTTAATTCTCACCAGAGGATATGTTTTTTATTGATTTTAGAGAAGAAGGGAGAGAGAGAAAGAAATATCCATTGGTTACCTCCTATACACCCCAACCAGGGAATGAACCTGCAACCTGGTGTGTGCCCGGCCCAGGAATCAAACCTGCAACCTTTGATGTTCGGGGTACGCTCCAACTACTCAAGCCACCCTGCGGCCAGGGCCACAAAGTTATCTCTTTAGCATTTCATTTCCCACCACTCTGCCTGTGTTGACAGGTGGTGGTGTGGTGTGTGACATACTGAGCTGAAAATGGAAGGCCCCTCTGCTGTCACAGGTTCCCAGACCTTTGTGTCTCCAAATTTTTCTTTGCAAATGCCACACAAGAGCACATTGTAAGGTAACATTCCTGAGGTAGTTTGTGATTCAAAGTGGGAGAGATTGGCAGTGTGAAAAACAGGAAAAAACTGTGTGTGTTTAATTAAAATAGTGAGCTTTTCATTGCTGGGGTGAGAAAGGAGGAAAAACATTTGAATGAAATCAAAGCAGAGCTGAGCCCGACTCTGTAAAATAAAGAGGAGAGTGTTTTTGGAAACTCAGTGTTGTCACTTGCAGTTTTAGTAGAAAAATGCTGGAAACAAAAATCCTTTTTGTTGGTGAGGGAAGGCAGCCAGCCCAAGCATGGTGGGCGGCTGCACAGATGGGGGCCCCGCCTGTGGGAGCTGGGGTGAGGGAAGGGTCTGCTGCGCTCCTGGCTGCTGGCAGGCCTGAGGAGGGGGGTCGGCAGCACCCAGCCTGGAGCCTGGTGAAAGAATGGAAACCTAGTCACACTCACAGTTTGTAATTTACTTTTGCTTCCTCATTGTCAACAAACCTGACAAGCCTGCTCTTTTCAAAGCTAGGCCTAGAATAATGGCCTGGAATTTGAGAAGTCTTTTAACACCCTTTCCAGACTTGTACCTAGCTACCGCTGGAGTGTCATAAGAAAAACCCCTCTGCTTCAGAAATATGGTGTAACCTTCCTCGATGTGGGATCCATGCCCGGAGGTCCAAACTGCAACCACCTTCTTGTTGAGATAATGATCAAAAGTTGCATTACTTGATAATGCTCCCAAGATAAATGCCTGTTTGTCTAGTAAGAGCTCTACAGCGGTCTTGGTGTGTGGATGCATGTGTTCCATTATATTTAACTAGAGGCCCGGTGCACAAAAATTTGTGCAC
>NW_005353666.1:91975-92676 GCF_000412655.1 Myotis brandtii | reverse complement strand
TTTTTTATTCTGGGCCAGCTTTAGCTCTGGCTCTAGCTCTGAGGCTTCCGCTGCTGGTTCTATAATCGAAACAATGTATAACTTTAGCTCTGAGATCCCGGCCGGCTGAAAGTGTTACAAAGTTTCAAACTGCCAGCTCAGAGGCCGGCAGCGCAGGCGGGGAACGTTGGCTTCCTCCTTCAATGAAGGAAGCAAGCCTCATGTTCGCTTCCAGCTGCCTGGCTGCCAGCCGCCATCTTGGCTGTCAGTTAATTTACATATCTCCCTGATTAGCCAATGGGAAGGGTAGCGGTCGTACGCCAATTACCATGTTTCTCTTTTATTAGTGTAGATAACTCAATGAGCAAGACCTCTACATTTCAACATAAATGTGTGTTATAGCCGTTCCGTTTTATGTATTTCTCACTTCATGGCTGTTAAACAGGTAACTTCAGGTTCTGACGGGGCCACTGCCCACCAACAGGCAGTTCCCAAACCATCATCAGTGCCCGTGCTCTTTCCCTGATCATTTACTCACACGCAGCGTCTTCATTGTGACGCAGTTAGCCTTGTCAGTGTCAGGTGGTTGTGCAGATGGAGGTGTGTGGGGCGGGCGCAGCTGTGTGGGGAGCAGAGTTAGCCTTGTCAGTGTCAGGTGGTTGTGCAGATGGAGGTGTGTGGGGGGGGCGCAGCTGGGGGGGGGAGCAGAGTTAGCCTTGTCA
>NW_005353666.1:76644-91510 GCF_000412655.1 Myotis brandtii | reverse complement strand
TGTGGTGGGAGCAGCGCCCTGTGAGGAGCCCTCGCGGCGGATGGGCTGCAGCCAGTGGTGGCCGCTGTGCTCAGTCCTCAGCCCCGGAGGGGCTCGCCTCTCCTTGTGCTGCTTTTGCATAATGAGGATTTTTGTTTTGTTTTATCAAAGGACACTAAGCCCTGATGACTCACAGAAAACCAAAGTGAAAAGAACAGGCCGTTAAGATAAAGATGTCATCATGGAGTTTTTCTGACCTCAAGTCATGCCTTATATTACGTCTTTTTTAATAGAAGGGCAACTTAGGACACAATGCTCTGCTTGTTGTTGTTTTAGATTTTGAATTCTAACTCTTTGAACTAACTACATCGTATGTTTTCACATTTTAGAAAGGGCAATTTTCCATTCAGAGTTATTCACCATCTCAGATGTTATACACATTTGCCTTAGTGAACTTTTAAAAAATATATTTTTTTATTGATTTTAGAGAGAGGAAGGGAGAGGGATAGAAACATTGATGAGAGAGAAACATAGATCGGCTGCCTCCTGCACGCCGCCTACAGGAGACCGAGCCCACAACCCAGGCATGTGCCTTGACCAGGAGTTGAACTGTGACCTCCTGGCTCCTGGGCCAATGCTCAACCACAGCCACGTCGGCTGGGCCATAGTGAACTTTTTGTACTGTATTTGTTTACTTGAGGTTGGAGGAGGCTGACTTAACTTATATGTGGATTTCTGACTGCAGGTGGGCAGTGCCCCTGACAGCAGTGTTGTTCAGGGTCAGCTAGTTCTCTTTTCAGCCCCTTTATTGAGGTGTAGTTGACATACAGGAAACTGCACAGGCTGAGTTTACAGGTAACACGTGTTTACCCATGATATCATCACACAATCAAGGTAATGAATGGAACCATCACCCCAAAAGTCCCCTTCGTAAATCCCGCCCTCTAACTTGCCCCGACCCAGATGCTCTCTGCCACTTCAAATGAGCTCAGCTCTCAATGAACCAAAAATTTATATTCAAATGGAATCATAGTGTGTACTTTTTTTTTTTTTTTTAAATCTGGCTTCTTTCACTCAGCAAAATTATTTTGAGAAATAGCCATTTTTGTTTTTAGGATTTCAGAGTTAACTTCTATTTGGGTTCCTAGATGGAAAATATTACTTTTTTGAAAACTGTTAGCCTGTTTTGAATCCATTTGAGAAATCTCTTGAATAAGAGTCTTAGCTAAAATCTTAAAAAGAAGCTACACTATGTTATCTTTGAAAAGTCCAACTCAAGTAATTTACACTTAGCTAAAGTTCCTCACGTGTTTTTATGGAAAACTTTAGGCTCCTGATAGAGAATGGCTATTCACCATTGTCTGTGTGGGCTTTGTAAGGTGCCATAATAACTGGTTTCCTTTCCTTTCCAGATCCTTCTGGGAGGTCAGTCATGGGTGTGAGAGGCTTGCAGGGGTTTGTGGCAAGCAGCTGCCCACATGTATGTACAGCAGTGAATTTCAAAGAGCTGGCCGAGCAGCACCAAAGCAAGCATCCCGGATGCACGCCCACCATCGTGGTGGACGCCATGTGCTGTCTCAGGTACTGGTACACCCCTGAGTCATGGGTTTGCGGCGGCCAGTGGAAGGAGTACTTTTCTGTCCTGCGAGATTTTGTGAGAACTTTTACAGACGTGGGCATCAAGTTGGTATTCTTCTTTGATGGCATGGTGGAGAAGGAGAAGAGAGATGTTTGGGTGAAACGGAGACTCAAGAACAACAGGGAGATTGCCAGGATTTTCCATTATATCAAGACGCACCGGGAGCAGCCCAGCAGGAGCATGTTCTTCATCCCCTCGGGGCTGGCCGTATTCACGCGGTTTGCTCTGAAGGCGCTGGGTCAGGAAACCCTGTGCTCCTTACAGGAGGCTGACTACGAGGTGGCTTCCTACGGCCTCCAGAACAGCTGTCTGGGGATCCTCGGAGAAGACACCGACTACTTAATTTATGACTCCTGTCCCTACTTTTCCATCAGTGAGCTCTGCCTGGACAGCCTCAGCACTGTCATGCTCTGTAGGGAGAAGCTCTGTGCGAGTCTGGGCCTCTGCCTGGCAGACCTTCCCCTTCTGGCCTGCCTGCTGGGCAACGACGTCGTCCCGGAAGGCATGTTTGAAACCTTTCGGTACAAGTGCTTGTCCTTCTATACCTCTGTGAAAGAGAACTGTGACAGGAGAGGCAACGTCATCTTAGCTGTAGCAGACCACATAGCTAAAGTCCTTCGCTTATATCAAGGTGAGAAAAAGCTGGAAGAGATGTTACCTTTGGGACCAAACAAAGCTCTTTTTTATAAGGGGATGGCATCATATCTTTTACCAGGACAGAAATCTCCATGGATTCCCCCAAAAGCCAAAGCTATAACAACTTTGGACAAGCAGATAGTATCAGTGAGTTCAGACCCTGAATCCAAGCAAGAAAGTCCTGAGAGTTCAGACCCTGAATCCAAGCAAGAAAGTCCTGAGAGTACAGATTCTGGATCCAAGCAAGAAAGTCCTGTGTGTACAGACCCTGAATCCAAGCAAGAAAGTCCCATGTGTACAGACCCTGAGTCTAAGCAGGAAGATCCCATGTGTACAGACCCTGAATCCAAGCAGGAAGTTCCCATGTGTACAGACCCTGAATTCAAGGAGGAAGACCCCATGAATATGGAGCCTGAAATCAAGCGACAAGTAACCATGGTTTCAGACACTGAAATCTTAAAGGTAGGTAGATAAGCCCACCCTTATCTATGACGGCCTGATGGAAACGCATCCATCAAGGCACTCGTCAGTGAATAGTGACCACCTGCAGTAGGTAAGGTGCTGTGGGGACGCAGAATAGGACCCAGGAGTTTAGTTAGGAAGTGTGACATAAGCCCTGAAAACTCACATTGTAAACCACATTTGACATTGTCACATGGCTGTTCCAGAAGAGGCCTCTGAAGGAGAGAGATCCCTGTGGGTTAAGGGATAGAGAGAAGCTCCCAGAAGAGGTGGAAGTGGAGCCAGACCTCAGTGGAGCTGATGTGCTTCAAGCAGGTACATAGGGAAATGGGTCACTTATGATCTTCAGTTGGCTAGAGTATCAAGTCGTAGCTCTTTAAAATACCTTTTTTTTTTTTAAATCTTAAAGCTGCTAGCCTGTCCTCTGTTGTGATTAAAAGACATTTTTGTGGGGGCTGGCACGAGGTGAAAGGGATTAAAGTGGGGGAAAGGAGGGCATATGTAATACTTTGAACAATAAAGATAAATTTAAAAAAAAAGACATTTTAGCAATGAAATGGACATTTTTGTAGTCTGTCTAGCCTTATAACAACAGTTGACACTCACTGAGCACACAGGATGTGTCAGCCAGATGCGTTTCCTGTGTTACCTCAATCCTCAGTAGTTTCGTGAGGTTGCCACTTTTTTTTTTTAATTTTGTTTTATTGCTTAGATAGGTTGCCACTTTTATTAAACCTATTTTATGTATGAAGAAAGTGAGGAATAAAGAGATTAAGACTCAAGTCTGCATTAATGAATCAACATAACTAGTGTGTATAAACAGTGAGACAATCGGATTCACCAAGGTTTGATATTCCAAGTTATCCTGCTGCCACATTTTAAGTGCCATTAGCTATAGACTATTTAGACTTAAATTTTGGGTAGTAATGTAGATGAATTTTTTCTTGCAGTAATAAGAATGTTCTTCACAGGAAAATACAACTTGTATGTAGATTTATAGCCCTTCTGAGTTTAGTTCTTATTTGATAAGAAAGTAGAATCATTTAAATCATCCATCTCTTCACCTGCCTTCAGATTACTGAGCAAAGGAATGAATGTGACCAGCATCTCAGCCCAAGGAGTTTATAGTTTAGTGGGGAGATCACACAGGGTCAGTGTGAGTCGAGCCCCGTGAGGAGGGGAGCAGAGGTTTGTTTATGGAGAGGGCGACACTGAGGTGAGCCCACAAGGGAGAGTTGCTGGTGAAGTGGGCAGCTGGGAGCTCAGGTGCAGGTGGGAGAGGGTTGAGCATTCCTGTTATTCCTTGCTGTGTGCCTTAAAACACTGGTGTGTGACATAAAGGTGCTGACTTTTCCTGTTTGAACGTCCTTGTGTTTGCAAGGAGAATTCCATTGTGTCTCAATTTTGAGCAGGTTGCTAGAGCCCAGCACGTGCAGGCGGAGAGCTACCTGGTGTACAACATCATGGCCAGTGGGGAGATCGAGTGCAGCAACACCTTGGAGGATGCCCTGGACCAGGCCCTGCCCAGCCAGGCCTTCGTCTACCGCCCGGTGCGGCAGCGTGTCTACTCCCTCCTGCTGGCGGATGGCCATGGTGAGTCCTCGTGACCGTGCAGGGCACAGGCGGTTTCTGACACTGGCCGCTGAAGACACAGATGCAATTAAACAGGGTTTGTTCTTGGTGGAGGCTGTGATGGGATACCACCGACATCCACTTAAAGTGAGGTGGAGGCCACAGGCCTCTGAGTCCACTCAGCCAGCAGTTGCCCGCAGTCATTAAAAAAGAGCATTGTTGCCCTGACCGGTTCGGCTCAGTGGATAGGGCGTCGGCCTGCGGACTGAAGGGTCCCAGGTTCGATGCCGGTCAAGGGCATGTACCTTGGTTGTGGGCACATCTCCAGTAGGAGGTGTGCAGGAGGCAGTTGATCGATGTTTCTCTCTCATCGATGTTTCTAACTCTCTATCCATCTCCCTTCCTCTCTGAAAAAAAAAAAAAAAAAAGAGCATTGTTTCTATGAAATGTTACCTATTTATGCCTTAGAGGACTGTGTTTTTTCGAATGTGAAAACCCTTTCCTCCGCAGAGAGTAGCTGTTTACTATTAGGAGACAGTGTCTACTTACTGTCCCTCAAAATGAGATTTTCATAAAATAATTATATAAAACCTAGTACATCATATTTTAAAATATAAACAATTTTCCTTTAGGATATTTGTCATAAGTTTATGTGTCTCCCCATCTTTCTGTCCGTTGTGCAGTAGCAGCGAGTATAGGGAGAGGACATGAGTGGCCAGGGCAGTAACCTGGGATACCTTCAGCACTAGGAGTCCATCAGGCCCCAAACCCTCTCTGAGGAATGGTTTTGGGGAGTGAGGGGAGGAGAAGGGCACGTCTCCTAGAGACGCGTGGTGCTTAATGCAGTGGTATCTGTCACCTCAGTCACCTGAG
The DNA here is from genome assembly GCF_000412655.1 of Myotis brandtii. Lineage (NCBI taxonomy): Eukaryota > Metazoa > Chordata > Mammalia > Chiroptera > Vespertilionidae > Myotis > Myotis brandtii. Next base: position 86,349 of record NW_005353666.1, on the reverse strand, counting down.
AGAGGCCGACTGCACCGTCCTGTCTGACATGAGGTGATGAGAAAGAAGCTGATTTAAAAACAGGAACAAAAAAGAACCTATGTAATATGCTTTGGGGACAAATATTGTTTAATTTGTTTTCTTATATGGGTCTTTCTGAACATGAATGATTACACATTGATGATTTAAAAAGATTTTCATCATGAAAAGAATTTACATTATAGAATAACGTTTGCCTCAAATTATTTTTAGAGTACAGTTGGCCCTTGAACAAAACAATGCAAGGGTCAGTTAGGGGTGTCAACCCCACACTGAGTCAGAAATTCACCTACAACTACATTTGACCTGCATCCTCAGATTCCTTGAAAAATGGGGGTTTGAACTGCCTGGGTCCACTTACTAAAATTGCATGTACTAGTATGTTATAGTTGAATACATGGTGTTTGGGTGGCTAGACAGCGCTGTGGCCAAATGTGGGAAGAACCTGCAATCACTCACCCTTAGCCCTCCCTGGCCTGCCATTCTTTCCGGATTCTGACGCTGTCTCTGAGCTTTAGTCTCCCCACTGATCATCTTAGCGACGTCACTGAGGAGGTAGGAGAAGCTGCCCCTCTGCATCGCGGTGGCTCACGATGTTGGCGCGGAGCCCAGGCGAGCAGCAGCCTCTGACGGGATTAGCTGTCCTGTTGCTGGGCATCCTCCTCACTTCGCCCAGTGGGCTGGGCAGGGCTGCCAGTCTTATGGGCACTCAGCCCTGTGTACATAGTGTCCAGCAGGCGTGGCACCTTTGCAAAGTGCCTGCAGGCCATTCACTCATTGAAATCCTAGATACTGACCTAAAAGGTAACTTTAAAAATAATACATAAAAAAGAATGGAAAGTTACTCTGTTTTTTTAAGGACCATGAGCACACACACATTGTAGATTAAACAGCAGTATAAAAACATTGCAGAACTACAAGGACATATACATATGCATATGTTTTTAATTTTATTGTGGACAGTATTACAGGTGTCTCCCATTTTCTCCCTTTTGCCCCGCCCCACCCCAGGCCTTTCCCATGCTGTTGTCTGTGTCCTGGGGTTATACAGATATGTTCTGTGGTTAATCTCTTCCTGTCCCCCCCCCTCAAACCCTCCCTCCGAGATCTGTTATTCTGTTCTAGGCATCCATACCTCTGGACCTATTTTGTTTGTCAGGTTTTTTTTGTTGTTTTCTTTAGAATCCACTTATAAGTGAGATCATGTGATACTTGTCTTTCTCTGACTGGCTTGTTTCGCTTAGCATAGTACTCTCCAGGTCCCTCCATGCTGTCTCTAAGGGTAAGAGGTCCTTTTTTACAGCTGCGTAGTATTTCATGGTATAAATGTACCACAGCTTTTTTATCCACTCATCTAATGATAGGCACTTGGGCTGTTTCCAGATCTTGGCTACTGTAAATAATGCTGCTATGAACATAGGGATGCATATATTCTTTCTGATTGGTGTTTCGGGTTTCTTAGGATATAGTTCCAGAAGTGGGATCACTTGGTCATACAAAAGATCCATTTTTTAAAATATATTTTATTGATTTTCTACAGAGAGGAAGGGAGAGGGATAGAGAGTTAGAAGCATCAATGAGAGAGAAACATCGATCAGCTGCCTCCTGCACACCCCCTACTGGGGATGTGCCCGCAACCAAGGTACATGCCCTGGACCGGAATCCAACCTGGGACCCTTTAGTCCGCAGGCCTACGCTCTATCCACTGAGCCAAACTGGTTAGGGCCAGAAGATCCATTTTTTAATTTTGATGTAAGTCCATACTGTTTTCCACAGTGGCTGTACCAGTCTGCCTTCCCACCAGCAGTGCACGAGGGTTCCCTTTTCTCACCAGCACTTGTTGTTTGTTGATTTATTGATGGTAGCCATTCTGACAGGTATGAGGTGATACTTCGTAGGACAAATATATTTTTAAAAAACCTAGAAGATTGTTACAAACTTGACAATCCCCAAAATTGAGAGGTTGAAGTCCACATTGCTTCTTGCTCTCTTTTGCCCCATATGCCCCACATTTGCCCCCAGACCCAGATCGGGAGGGAGTCGGTGCTGGGCTGGGGGAGGGGCACGTGACCTGGCAGGTTTCTGTGGGGAGAGGTGGAGTGTGCACAGTCACCCATGCTGCTCCCAGGGAGACATGTCTTGGCTGCACGTGGATGTGACAGAGCGGCCTCATGTGTCGGGGTGACAGGAGCAGGTTTGGGCCTCCTCCCATCTCCATGCGATGGCCAAGTGGGAGGGAGATGAGAACCGCAGAGCTTTTCCGAGAGGCCTCCCTTCGCTCATGGACCTCAGAACCCAGCCAGTCGAGTGCCAGGGGGAGGGGCAGCCTTTTCTTTTAGGACTTCTGGGCTGTTTCCTCTTCTCTTTTTCTTGGTATATAGGCATTAAGATGACTTCATCTTAATTCAGACAAACCAAATTATTTGCAAACATGTCTGCTATAATTTCAAAGTGATGACAGATCAAAACCTCTGAAATGAAGTGGTGCCCCAGAGAATGGCCAAACTCCAGGGTTTTCTAGGAAAATTGGTTTATAGTTAATTGAAGATCTCAGGTAACACTTTGCGTCTGGCTCGGGGTTTTGGAGGCGTGGAGCTGGAGCTTTTCTGAGGAGGGTGATCCGGTTAAAAGTGGAAATGGTGCCGTCTGGATGTTCTGGGTAGGTGAGGACAGTCCGCCCACTGCCAAGCTATCCTGGTGAGCGCAGCCTCTGCCCTCACCTCTCGTGGCAGGAGGCACCCTGAGGGTCTTTGTAGCCACCTGACCTGTTCCTGTGACACAGAAGAACCCGCAGAGGGGCCTGGTGCTCTTTACCTGCCTCCGCCTGAGGACGGGAGGGGAGTGTCTGAGGCTGGGGAGCTCGGGGGGCAGCAGGCTCCAGACAGGAGGAAGCACTACCTCTGCTTGGAAGGGTCCCTGGCAGAGCTGGGTTTGGGGACGCTTGGACCTCACGTATCTACTGATCCACTGTCTTTACTCAGATGGCGCCAGCTGCCCTCCCGTCCAGGAGTGGTTTGTGTACTCTGGGAACCCGCTGACACACCCGGACCTCGTCAGGCCTCTGCAGATGAGCCTCCCAGGTACAGACGGCCTCGGTCAAGCAGGTCACTGATTGTTCCCCGTGCAGTAGAGTGCAGTCACGGATTCGCCTGGAGATGCATTTTCCAGAACTGCACATGCACTAGTTGCCAGTTCAGTGGGCCCGGAGGAGGGCCTCTGTTGCTCACGGCAGAGGGAGGGCGGCACAGGGACCTGCGTGGCCAGCCTGCTGCTGGGCTCCACTCAGGGTTTCAGACAGAGCCCATCACCGCCGGACCCCAGCCCGACCCACTGAGCCTACAGGGTTGGGTTCCTGATACTCTGCACAAATCTGCTCTTCTTCCCACTGCGGAGAGCATGTTTAAATGCATGGAAAGTTATTTTAACTGGAAAATAAGTTTCTTTTCCACGAGAGGTATCTTCAAACATATAACGAGAGGGAAGGAAAAGCACGTCGCCTACGATGAGCTGAAGCGAATCCTCGCTTCCTACAAGTTGCAGCGCCTCTGTCTGCTGTGCCTTCCTCATGCCGTTGTTGTGATCCACGTTAACGAGCAAGGGGCGTCTTTCTCTGACGTTAATAATGGAAATGCATGCGTAACAGACAGAAATGAAGCACTAAAGTTACGCGTTAGGGATTTATTTCCCAAAGCGTGGGGCCCAGGGGAGCCATGCTCATCGTGGCTCCACAGCCAGCAGAACGGCCGGGCAGTGTCAGCTCTGCAGCTGGTCCTGTTGCTCCCTGGAGTTTGGAGGCTGTCGGGCGGGGTGGAGAAAGGGACCAGGTGAGCTGGTGTCTCAGCCCAGCGCTCCTGAGGGCAGCGCTTGGGAACAGACTCCAGAAAGCGTTCCTGACCCCACGGGCACCTCGCAGGGAGGAAGAGCCATGCCCTCGGAACACGGAAGCGCAGTGTGTCCGGGAAATGCGTGTGCGCTGCCTTCAGACCAGGACTCTGCTGACATTGCCTCTGGTCCCTCTAAGCTTTAAAGCCCCGGGTGTCAGGAGGGAGAGGCTCGTATCCTTTGCTCTGGTACCGTCTTTCTAGAGCAGCGGTTCTCAACCTGTGGGTCACGACCCCTTTGGTGGTTGAACGACCCTTTCACAGGGGTCGCCTAAGACCATCGGAAAACACGTATATAATTACATATTGTTTTTGTGATTAATCACTATGCTTCAATTATGTTCCATTTGTAACAACGAAATTGGGGGTCACCACAACACGAGGAACTGTATTAAAGGGTCGCGGCCTTAGGAAGGTTGAGAACCACTGTAGAGGAAGCATGTTGTAACTCGCTGGTGCAGAGACTGATGTAAACGGACTCCGTGGACTTTTTATGCAGGGGGAACGCCTAGCTTGAAACTGCTGTGGCTGAACCATGAGCCCGAAACCCAAGCACGGCGCGTGGAGGTGCTCCTCGCCTGTTTCGACCTCTCCTCCTCGAGGGAAGAGCTGCAGGCTGTGGAGAGCCCCTTTCAAGGGCTGTGCTGCCTCCTCACCTACCTGTTTGTGCAGGTAACCTGGGCTCCTTGTTGTGGCCTCCGTCTCATGTGAGAGGCAGCACTCTGGGTGCAGCCAGGCGGTGGCTGCATCCCTCTGTCCAGTGCTGGTCCTTGAGCACTGGCTCTCTGCCGGGCCTGCCTTCAGACTCGAGTGCACGCAAGGAACGGGCTTGGGAAGCCCTGCCTGCCCTTTGGTTCTGCGTCCAAAGCTTGAGGACGCGGAGACCCCTTCTGTTGTGTGACTGCTGGGTGGCCCTTCCTGTTCCTGGGCACGGGGTGCGGGGAGGGCCCAGCTCTGTGCCGCTTCAGCTTTCCCAAGTCACAGCCAGCCGTTCCTCTAACCAGTCGAGCATGTCCCTTCACGCTCTAGGCCGAGAACGAGATAACAGCTTCCTTCCGCGGCTCCTGGGACAATCCCAGGGCAGAAAACATGGGGAGTGCTCTGTCAGAGCGCCTGTGAGAAGGCTGCGCTCGCCGTCCCCATCACCATCAGTCCTCAGCCCACTGCGCGGGGCCAGGCCACCGGTACAGGCACAGCCCAGGTCCCTGTCAGACCCTTCAGCAGGCTGGACAGCTCCTTCCTCATTCATTTTAGACTTAGTTTACATAGGAAAATTACAAAAGCCAATGAAAAGATTGGCCTTTTTCGTAGTTTTCTGCACACACAGCAGTGTCCATCCCCAGCCCCACCTCCCTGCCCCAGCCGTCCTACTTTACATTCACTTCTGTCTCCGTTGTCCCAACCATAAGAGCAGAGGGTCTGTCTTCAGCCACAGAACTGTCTCATCACCTCCCCTCCAGGCCATCTGTCTTTGGCTCTAATCTTGGGTCTGTTGGGCATAACCATGCATTTTAGTTGCCTGGAGTGGGAAGTTGTGTGATTCTGTTTCCAATCTGAATTCACTTCACGAATAGCTGAGTTGCATTTCAGGGACCTCCCTGCTTCCCGGCCTCCGTGCCCGTGGTGGTGTCCCTGGAATAGCGGGTCCTGACTGTCACAGGACCGTTATTGCCCTCGGTCAGTCTGCTAAGAGGTGCACTTGTAGAATTCTCACATTTCCATGTAGCTGTGCTGACATTAGATGCTTTTGGGTGTGATTTGGGATAAAAGTACATTCTGTTCAGTGCACAAACCTGCACAGAAACTAGTCTGGGAAGAGCCTCCGGGAGGGCCCGTGCATCCCAGAAAGGGCGCTTAACCCTCCACTAGCAGAGCCAGTGCTCTCCCTGGGACGCTCTGCAGTGTAGACGTGTCCGCTTGTAACTGGCGGCCGATGTGGGCGGTGAGAAAGCAGGGCAGGAACAGTGCCCCAGGGGCCCTTTTTAAAGCACCTTCTTCAAACGCAGCTCAGGGCAGGAGGTGGCATCACTGCCAACAAGCCCAGGTGAAACGCAGGGGCGGGTTGTGGCTTTGAAACTACTTCCTCTGCTGGGACCTGCGTCTGCAGAGGGGGCCCTTTTTTCTTGGTCATGAGAACCACTCCTTTGTAGACGGTGTTTTCCCCCTGAGATAAGCAAGTTGTTATTTATACAAAGGCAACAGCTACTTTGCAGTAAAAATGGAATAGAGAGGTGACGGGTGGGTCGGAATGTTCAGAGCTTAGCAGCGTCAGTCTCCCCACGCCGGGACTTCCCACAGGGTGCACATCCTGTTTGGAGGGGCTCCCGGGTCCCTCTGAGGGGGTCATTCAGCTGGTCCCAGTCCTTCCCCTCCCTTGAGTAGGAGGCCCATGGAGTCTGCGTCCATCGTGGCTCTTGGCTCCCCTACCTGCTTCCCTGCCTGGCTCTTCTCCACATCTCTGCCTCCTTGTTTCTCCCTCACACTCTTCCTAGACCTTTCGTTCCATGAAGGGTTGGCGGGGACTCATATTTTGGGGGTCCTGATTTCCTTTAAATTGGGGTTCGAAGACACAAGCTTCCCCTGGGGCTATTGAGGGTGCGTTCTCATCTCAGCCCTAGCCACCCAGTGAGGCCATATCCTCCATGTGACCCTGTGCTGTCTGCAGGCTCTCGGTCCAGCTTGGCCTGGGCAGTGGGAGAGAGGCCCTACTCACTTCCACTTGCGTCTCCTCTGCTGCTTGAGATCTGAACACCGTGTGCCTGTAGCCAGTCCTTGCAACCGTGTCTGGAAGAGCTAACGCTGGCTCTCCTTCCCTCGCAGGTGGACACACTGTGCTTGGAGGACCTGCATGCTTTCATCGCTCAGGCCCTGTGCCTCCCAGGGAAGTCAGCTGGGCATCTCGCAGACTTACAGGTATTGGCACAGGTGACTGTCTCAGTGCTGAGGACACCTGTCTGTGGTTGGGACCCAGCGACGTTAAACAGCCAAGCAGAGTAGAAAGAGCTCAAGGCACCATGCCCTCTCCTGCTCTGTTCACAGGTGGGGAACTGAGGTGGAGTGGGAGGCTGAACGCAACTTCTCATGAAATGAAGGGGACGTTGACGCCAAGTGGGACTTTCCTTGTCTGTTGACACTGGGTCGCCTCCCACCACCCTGTTATTGGCGGAGTTGAAGTGGATTCAGGGCCCTCATGTCCAGCCAGCTTCTTGCCTCTTCCCTTTCCATGAGAAAGACCCTGTGCCCAGGAGTAAGGCGGTTTGGGAAAATGCCCTGGACAGCAGGCTGAGGGAAGCTGTGAGTGAGGGAAGGTGTTCAATTTAAAGAAAGAAAAACCAGCCACAGGTGAGGAGGCGCTGGTCTCACCGACACAGCACAGGGAGGAGCTGAGCAGGCCCGGGCTCCTCTCAGGGGTGCTCAGTGCTCCGACGTGGCTTTTCCTGGACCAGCTGCAGCTGTCCGTGGTGCTCAGCCGACAGCTCCAGAGCACGGAGCGTGTTCCTTGTTCTGTAAGGGCTCCCCGTGCCTCATGCAGCCCAAGGAGAGACACGTGGAGGGAGATGGGATTTAGGGTAGAATCTGCAGAGTTAGGAGGGAAAGTCATCAAAGTAACAGACTTAACTAGAGAGCACACGTAGCTTCTGGGGTCCCCCTTTTTAAGCAGCAAGACCATCCCGCCCCCCCCACCTCCCCCCACTGGCTTTGACTCCAGCCTCCTTCCAGACGGAAGTTCTCCTTTCAGAATGAAAGAATCAAGAGGACAGACAGACGCAGCTAAGCAGGTGGGCAGCCTCTGCCCTCACACACGCTCCTGACAAGCTCTCTGCAGACAACTCCGCCAGACCCAGGAGGCTGAGGAGTAGCCCCAGGACACGAGGGCCAGACCCGCACCCGCTGTCCTCGGCGCCTGCCCAGCAAGGCTCGGGGAGTTTCCCTGAGGGCCGTCTTAGACGGCGGTGCCACTGCCACCCGGAGGCCCTGCCGCTTCCATGTGGAACCTGCAACATCGGACCAGGCCTTTCGGACCAGAAAGGTGACCTCAGAGCCTCCGACTTTAACGCTGTGGCCTGTGAAAGTCCCCACGTGGCTTCGATGAGGAGATTGCTGTCTGATAAGCAGCTGGAGCCGGGCCTGCTCAGCCAGCTCCCACCAGCCCCGCGTCTCCACTGGTTTCAGCCCTCGTCAGCCGTTCGGTGTGGTTCTCTTCCTGAGCGGCTTGTCGAGGAGGAAAGCTGAGCTTATTTTCCAAAACCTGACATCGTAATTAGAAAAACAAAACAAGGCAAATGTGGCTGAGAAATACTTTTCTAGGGAAAAGATATTCTGGAAAATGAAAATATATAACCACACCGGTTTTAACCACACAGGACCCTCGCCTGCAGACATAGGGAAGCTCAGGAGAGCACCCTGGACATGCGGGTGGTTCTGGGGTGAGCACATCACTGCTGCTGGTGGTGTGGCCGGTGTAGAGCCAGAGGACAGCCGAGGGCCAGACCCGTGCCCTGCCTGTCTACCACGCCCAGTGTGCCCACCGCCTCTGCTAGGCCCCGCTCGGACAGTGGCGAAGGAAAGCCATGCTAGGAATCGGAGGTGCTGGTGCTGCCCCTCCCGTCCCGAGGTGGCAGAGCTGGGCCCACGTTCCCTGCAGCCCTGACACCTGCCCGAGACCAGGTCGTGCATCCCTTTCCCACTTGGGACTCCTGGGGCAGCGAGAAGCCTGCAGCGGGAACACCGTGTGGCGGGGGCTGTGGCTCTGCTGCAGGGAGGAGGGTGGCGGCTCTGAAGGCTGCCCAGCACTGCCTCCTGTGCCAGAGCTGACGGGTGCCGCCTGGTCAGGTCGCTTGCTGTTGACTCACCGAGGCTTTATGTTCACTGAAGATCTCTAAGAGCAAACACTGTCTGTCACTTAGGTTTGTTGTTTCTCAAGAACAAACTTTCCAGTTTAAAAACTAGTGTCATCTCCCCCTTGATGGGAGCCTGCCTGTGGAGAGCTGCTAAGGCCAGAGGACCTGGGCACAGGTAGCCCTGCCCCGCCCCGCCCCGCCCCTGGGTTACCCGGCTTGCGGAGCCCATCTCCCTATTCAGTAGGGAGGGAGCTTGACCTTGGACAGGCTCTAGAGGACATCAGCAGGCCATGGTTTTAGGACAATTTGGAAAGCAGTCCTGGACAGCAGACGCCTTTACTCAACCTTAGATTGCCCGGTAATCCCAGCTTATGGTGAATTTCCCAAGATCAAGTGTTTTTTATGTCGGTCAGTGAAGTGAAACCTTGATTATGAAGGGGATAAAGTGTCACATTTCCTGCCTTATCCTGGTTTTGTGACTGAATCAGACAGGCAGTGACGTCCAGGTGGCAGCTGCTGAACTTGAGTTCCTTGGCGGCTGAGCAGACGTGCACACGGCCAGAACCGTGGACGCCTGCTGGGTGGCGGTGACCTGTGTGCCACAGAGGCCATAGGGAGGCGAAGGCTGTCGCCCAGCAGGTCCCCCCGGTGGCAGGTTAGCTCTGTCTCAGGGCAGTCAGGACGTTTCCCATCAGGGGGACTCACCAGCAACAACATACTTTGTGTTGGAAAGGTCGTCTTAATTGTAAAAGTTAGCCCATCAACCCTGTAAGCCATTGTATCCTCAGTGATAAGTATTTATTTAAAATGATATTTTCAGTAATCACACTCATGGTTAGAACAACCGAGGGTCACGTTTCCATCACAGGGAGCCCTCGGTACCTACATGAGGCTCTTGGCGCAGAGTGCACCCCAGAGCTTGCCCGAGGGCTCAGCTTTGCGGGGGAAGGGGCCGCTCACAGGGC
>NW_005353666.1:63207-76342 GCF_000412655.1 Myotis brandtii | reverse complement strand
GGCCCTTCCACAGCCCCTGCCTCCGAGCCTCGGTCCCGGGTGGTGCGGTTGTGTTGTGAGCACAGGCTCGGGTCTGTCCCCAGGTGGGCTGCGTGTCACCTCCTCTGTGGTCTGGTCTCCACAGCTCGATCACGTGGACCCCAGAGCCGTGCAACTGGGCTCCCTCCTGGTCCGCGGCCTGACCATGCTGCTGCTGGTCAACAGCGCGTGCGGCTTCCCCTGGAGCACAAGCGACCTCATGCCTTGGAACGTCTTTGACGGGAAGCTGTTTCACGAGAAGTACCTGCAGACCGAGAAGGGATACACGGTGGAGGCCCTCGTGGAGCAGAACGTGAGTTCCGGTTGTCCCACAGGCTGGGCCAGTGGCTCGTGAAACTCCCAAGTCCGTGGCCTGGCACAGGGGGGTCAGTGCTGTATCCTCATGCCCCTCATGTGGAGGGCGGGCACAGAGACCCCAGCGCTGGCCCTGAGCCGCAGACACACTGCCTGGCGCTCAGGAGCTAGAGCGTCCAGCTTCTGTCACACATGTCTCCTGGCCTAAGACCCCAGACGTCTGTGGTGGGGGACAACGTGCGCCCGCAGCTCCCGCTGGGTCCCCCCTCGTGTACAGTGGCGAAAGCAAGCCTTCCTGGGAAGCAGAATTAAAAGCGTCCTTCAGGTGCTGGTGCTGCCCCTCCCGTCCTGAGCTGGCAGAGCTGGACCGCGCGTGTTTAACTCTCAGGCGCTTACCTCCGCCCCCCTTTCTTGCAAGAACAGATGTTTCCTGCAGAGGTGCCTCTGTGGATGCCAGGAGGAGTCGTGGCCCCTTACTACCTGGAAAGATTCTGAGGCTGGAGGGGAGGTTGGGGCGCAGGCTGCAGTCCAGCCTCATGAGTGCAAAGCATGTGATTCCTGGAAGGTCTCCTACGAGGTTCGGCCAGGCTCGCATGTGCCTGGCAGGGAGGCGACTCGGAGCTCCCGTGGTCGTGTCTCGCGCATAGCAGGGCGTCTCGGGAATTTAAGTTCAGAATTTAGAAGCCGCCAGAACGTCAAGTGTGGACGACAGGAGCAGGATCACGAGGGAAGAGGTTGCTCCCACGGGGCTGGTTACCACAGCAGGGACGAGGGGCGGAGCTGCGAGTCTGCACCATGGCTCTGTCTGCTCTCTCTAGCATCTCGACCCCGTGCAGAGTGGCTGAGTGCACAGCCTCTGGCTTAGAACAGGCGGCAGGACGGGATGTTCGTGAAGTGGGCTGGGAGACGGGGGTTCATTCCTCCGTCGGCTGCTCGCACACGTGCAGTCGTACCACTTCGGCCGACAGACTTTTAGGTCAGCTTCTGGTGGGTGACCCAGGTATCACAACGGGACATGAAGGTGTTAGAGTGTCTGACCTGCAGAAGAGAAGACATCACTGCTGGTTACTGCTGGGACTCGGGAGAGCGGCCAGGTCAGGGGCCGAGGGACGTCCCGCAGTGTCCCCAGCCCATGTGTCTGACGCTGGTCTGTTTGCAGAGGGCGCGGCTCACCCAGTTCCACCAGCTGAAGTCCGTGGTGTGCAAGGCCTGCCTACGGGAGGACCGGCGCATCGCCAGCCGGCAGCTCTGGCAGCCGCTCCACTCAGGTGGGTCGCCGCAGGTCTCAGGAGGAAGGCCGGGCTGATGGCATGGCTTCGACTTCGGTTCCGTTAGGAAAGAGCACGTCGTAGGGTTCCTTGGTGAATTCGTGATTCAGAGCTGCTTTGGGTGGGAGCCCTTCTGGGGTCTGGGGCACAGGCCCTGCTGGGTGGCGTGTGCTTGACACGAGTTTATGTTTCCCCACACTGAGCGTGCACGCAGCAAAAGCAGATGCAGAGAAGACAGTTAAACAGGAAACAGTAACTTCAATCACGTAGCTGTCGGTGGCTGTGGACCGTCACACGTCTTGCGGTACCTGTGCTCCCATCTCTGTGCTGCTCTCTGCGGCTGGTGTCCCCTCAGCACCGGCCAGCAGCGTGGGCGCATATCACCAGCAGCACAGCTGGCTCCCACCCACTTGGCTCCCCCGCCTCAGCTCTGAGGTTGCTTTCATTTCTCATACATCCTACTTGTATCTGGTCGTTTCCGTAGAGTACGATAGTTTTTACAGAATTATAGATGAACATGTAATTGGATTTTGGGTCAACGTTACTAACCTCCGCCAGCAGCGGTGGAGAGCTCTAGCTCGTGCGCCCTCACTGACCGATAGGTGGAGGAGGCAGAGCATCCTCTGGCTGCTCAGTGTCTACCAGTGGATGGGCCTCTTGTTCATCAGCGTATCTCAGTGATTTCGTGGCCTCGTTTCATCAGCATCCACACTTGTGGCTAGAGCAGCCCCTTCTTTCTCGGTGGATAAGAGCCCACCCCAGCCTCCTCCCCAGGGGGCTGTCCTTGTTCTGCTTGGCACAACCTTGAGCACATCCTTCCTAGAGCCGTTGTGTTACGAGGTCAGGACAGCACCTGGGGGCACGTCCAGCTCCTACCAGGTGCCGTGTGGGATCTGATGCAGGGCAGAGCCTGGGGAGTAAAGGGACTGAGGGCAGCGAGGACGGGTCGGGGCAGGGGGCAGGCTCTGACCTCACCCTCCTCTCCCGGGTGAGCTTCTCCTGCCAGCACAGGCAGGCTGCCCTCGGGCGTCCCGGGACTGTAGGGCTCTGCCCAGTGAGGTGGCTGCTAGGGGAGCCTCTGCGTGTGCAAAGCCTGGTCATGCTAGCAGGCACCTTCCTTCTGTGGGTCCTCGTGAAACCCCACACGTTTCTAACACACGTACGTCGGGCCTCGTCAGACCTCCCGTGTTAAAGTCTGGTCGGGACAGATGGCGAGGAGCTGGGGGAGGAGTGGGGGTAGGTGAGGATGTGTGTCTGGAGCATTGGGTCTGGCGACCGAGGCCCTGTACTGGTCCTCACAGACGCGGGTCCTCACAGGCGCGTGCCCTCCGTCTGCTCCCGTCACCAGCACAGGCCCCGGGGCACATGTCCAACCACAGGCCTCCGTCCCCCCAGCACTGGCACAGGGCCCCCCGTCTGCGTTTTCACGGGCTCTCCCTTCGATTGTAAAGACACTGCTGCCCCTGCTCCGGGCCTGCACGGGGCGTGTCATGGGTCAGGCATTGGTGCCTGCTCACGTCCTGGTGTCCCCACAGGGAGGCGGGGAAGACCGGGATCTGGCGCCCATAGGACGAGCTTCGGAAACAGCCGGTCAGACCAAGGACAGCACTGGAGAGAGCAAGGCCCAGGTAAGAGGGCGCTGCCCGCCCGCTCGGTCAGCGCCGCCCACAGTGTCAGTGCCTGCGTCAGAGACGGGTGTGCTTGCCAGGGAGCGGGTAGTGGGCGCACGAGAGCCCTGCTCACTGCACAAGCTGGTCTGTCTGTTCCTGGTCAGTTTTCCACCCGTCATTCACCTGGTCAGGGCCCCAGACCCTGCAGACCTCGTCACCTTGCAGGGAAGGTGTCGGGCAGCCCAGGCCCTGGGCCTCTGGCTGAGGCTCAGTGCACCTGCTTGCCCAGGACAGCAGAGCCCGAGCGCCTGACGGGAGACCCAGGCCGACCTGGGCCAGGCTGGAGTCAGGGGCCACATCCGTCCTTCAGAACGCACCTCTTCTCCATCTTCTGCTCGGTGTCCCCCACACGTGGCAGGTGTGGCAACCACAGTGACCCCGGCTGGGGCTGTCATTTCCCTCCCCTCTGGGTCTCAGGAAGTCAGGGAGGACGAGATGATGCCAGTCCGGGTGGAGAGGGCTGCAGGCGAGGATGGGCCCGGAGTGGGCGGGCCCTGTTCGCGTGGACACCACCTCTGGGCACGGGGTTCCTACACGGACTCGTGCAGCATCCGTGCCCCCTGGAGTTCGCCCAGCTTCCCTCGGTGCCCAGCCTGGCACGCTGTGGTTCTCTGGTTCTGCTCTTTCATGATGGAAAGGAAACACTTAGCAATGAAAACAGCCCATTGAACGTCAGCTGTGATTGAAAAATAAAACTTGAGTGTGAACAGTTTGCATGTGGCCCAGGCCAGGTGGAGGTGCCTCTAGGCCCCTGTGTTTGCAGCCTCTCAGAATAGGAGGCCGTCCACCCCCTCCCCAGGGTTTCCCACGGAGACAGACTCAGCCTGCGCTGCGCGGGTGGCATCCTGCACCCGGGGGACCGTGGGTGCCGCTAGCGCAGTGACCATGTCCTCCAGCTCCTCCCCGAGGTGTTTTCACTGTTAGTTTCCTGGCTTTTCCCTTCATAGTTAGAAGCTGAACTGTTTCAGTAGAGTTTTTTTTTTTATTTAAATATATTTTTATTGATTTCAGAGAAGGGGGAGAGAGAGAGAGAGAGAGAGAGAAACATCAATGATGAGAGAGAATCATAGATCGGCTGCCTTCTGCATGCCTGCTACTGGGGAGCCTGCAACCAAGGCATGTGCCCTTGACCAGGAATCGAACCTGAGTCCCTTCAGTCTGCAGGCCGACGCTCTGTCCACTGAGCCACACCAGCGAGGGCTCAGTAGAGTTTTTTCTATTAAAAAGCAAACAATGTTAGTTGTACCGAAATAGCCAGGATGAAGCTATGTTTTTAAAAATCAGTAAAGCAAACAACCTGACCGTGGTGCTGGCCTGGTCACCCTGGCCATCACTGCCCGCCCACAGAGGCCATGCATGAGCACCCCGCCTGCCCACGGCACCCTCACCTGGGGAAAGCTGTCTGTCCTGCCACACTCCTTCAGCCCCTGCTCTTAGCTCCCACTGTGTTCAGTGCCAACCTCCTGCGGGTGCCGTGTGGGTGTCATAGGACCTGGGTACCTGCCGCTGGGCACGAGGAGTCCAACTCCCGCGGAGCTGGGCCAGCTCGGTCGCGTGTCCTTCCCTGGCCGAGTGTGAGGCTGGGTGCTGGCCCGGGGAGACCGTGGCTGCAGGCAATGTGCAAGCGGACACCCAGGTGGCACGTACAGGGGGCTGCATTGCTCACTGCATGTGGCAGTGCCCATATGTTTTCTTTTTTTCTTTTTTTTTTTTTTTAATATATTTTATTGATCTTTTACAGAGAAGAAGGAAGAGGGACAGAGAGTTAGAAACATCGATGAGAGAGATCGATCAGCTGCCTCCTGCACGCCCCTTCTGGGGATGTGCCCGCAACCAAGGTACATGCCCTTGACCGGAATCGAACCTGGGACCCTTGAGTCCACAGGCCGACGCTCTATCCACTGAGCCAAACCGGTTCGGCCCATATGTTTTCTAACTTTAGGTGTTTCTATGTGAAACGTATTTTGTGTGCACACAGTCTCGTATTATGACCGGGACATTTTTTTTCAGGTTGGGTAATCCAGTTGTTCCATTTTAATCGCCAAGATTGAATTACATCTTTACTTGGCCAGCACGTTTTTGCTGGGTTTTGTCTCCCTTTGGCCACATGGGAAGTCCCAGGGCTCCTCCTGCCTGGGAAGCTCTGCAGGGCGGAGAGGGCAGGGAGGGGGCAGGGAGGTGCATCAAAGCTCCAGGACCTTTGAACCTTCTTGCTGGTGTGAGGGGTGAGGTGTGAAATTCCACAGCCAGCAGCTACCAATTGGCTTGTGATTTCTTCAGGTTGTCCTTCTCCGGGTGCTTCTGAGGGAGGCGGCTGCTGTAAAGCTGCCTCTGATCCCCTGGGATCACAAGGGCGGGGCCAGGCCCCAGCCCAGAGCCTCACACTTTGGAGAGGCCTGAGCAACAAAGACCCCTGGCCCCCCCGGGCGCCATCACCTCAGGAGCCTGGCAGATTGTGTGGGAAAAGCATGAACTGTTGAGTGTGGGGCCGATCACCTGTGGCTGCCGTGTCGGGGGAGGCAGAGGTGGGCAGCCGCACCGGACGGGCACCTGGGCCCTGCTGTAGGAAGAGCTCCGTGCTGTCTTCCCTGGACTTGGCAGGAACATCTCCCTGGGAAGCTCCAATGTGGCGAGGGGGGGTTGGGCGCGGGCAGGGGGTGCCTGGTGTTGGGAGTGGCGCTGACGCTCACTTTCCACGCGAGGCTGCCTCCATCACCATCCTGGAGTCAGTGTGGGCGAAAGTGCAGTGCGAGGCGGGCCCAGGGGAGACGAGCCGAGCCCCAGACGCCCACGCATTGCCTGGCGCCTGCTTAGAGATGGTGGTTTCTCCCGTGTGCACCTTAGACAGATTCCATTCTCACTACGGTTTCCTGTCTGTGCAGGAAGCAGACAGCAGGAGCTGGACCCGTGGAGAAGGGGCTCCTCCTCTGGGTAAGTCACCCCTTCCGTCCTCAGAGTGTGCCGTCCACCCGACGTGAGACACACAGCTACAGCATAGACCACGCCAGGGGCCAGGCGTGAAAGGGAGCCAGGTGTTAGGTCTGCGGACAGGCCCCTCCCTAAGCTAACTTGGTTTCCAGAAAAGTCTCTTTTCTCTAGAAAAAGGTTGGTGAGAACGGATGGCGAGTCTGGACTTGAAACCCCAGCAGCACCTTCCTTGTCATCGGAGCCATGGCTGCTCCGCCTGGAGGAGAAGGGCTCGGGGTCCAGCCCTCGCTTTTTTCGGGGGGGGGGGGCATCCTGCCCAGCTCCTCCGCAGGCCCGGGGGCCTGGGGGCTGGTGCTCAGAGGTGTCGCTCCTCCCGTGTCCTCTCTCAGATTCTGACCACAGTCCTCACAGGTCACGCTCCCGACTGTCTGCTTGGGTCCTCGCTTCCTCCCTTCCTGGCGGGAGGGTTCACTCTGGGTGGGCTCGGCGGTGTCTGCTGGGCGCCCTCCCTTCACTCTACTGGGAGTGTGTGCCGACGGGCTGGTCGGCCCAGGCTGCAGGCCTCCAGCGGGGGTTCCCCCTTAGAGAGGAGGGCGCAGTGAGTGTCAGGAGCCCGATCGGGGTGTCTGCTGCTCTTCGTCGTTGGGCACCGGAGAGCTCTTAGCATTAAAGACATTTAAAAGGAACCAAGTCCCAAGCAATCCTCGCTGACAGGCTTTCCAGGAAACCCCAGAGGTGGCATGCTGAGCCCGGTGACCTCTGGAGCCTTGCTAACGACTAGAAGTTGAAAGCCAGGCCCTTCACAGCAGCCGTGGCCTAAACCTGGGGGAGGGGTGACTGCCTGACTGACCCCCAGCTCCCAGAAGGGCTCCTGCACGGCCCCTCACCCCCCGCCCCGGCTGCCCTCCTCCAAGCAAGAGCCCTTCGGGCAGCTCAGGGCGTGGAGCCCCGGCCTGTCTTGTCCTGAGCCCCCACCTGGCATTTCCCGGACGTGGGTGCCGTCTCCAGGGGTGTCATGCGTTTGTGTTTCTGACGTGTGAAGTAGCCTCGCTTCCTGCGGCTCCTCTGTACGGACGTTAGCAGATCTGGCTGCTCTTCAGGCACGTCTGCTAGGACCTACAACCTGATTTCCCAGGTTTGGAAATGCCCCCTTTTCATTTTTCTTAGGGGTGTTTTCTGTCTAAATCCTAACATTTTGTTCCTTTTGTTTCTGCTGCCACAAAGTGTTGTCTTTTTGCTGCTCGTTTGTACAACTTTGAAGTAAGCTCTCGTCCCCTAGACGTTGGTCGGCCCCAGGATGATCCTCTTCCTTCCTAACAGCTCAGGTCTCGCGGGTCAGGGAGCTGTCTGTGCCGTCAGCAAGCGTAGCTGTCGGCCGAGGGGAGGTGGGGGGGTCTCTGCACTCATTCCCAGTGTTTGGTCGCTCCCCAGTGGAGGTGAGGACTGAAAATAAATAAATAAAGCAAGTGATGTGCAGAGGCCACAGCTCGCGTCATGTTCAACATGGAAAGGTGGGAAACTTCCTCCAAGGAGTAAGACGGGTGCCAGCTCTCACCAGTCCTGGTCGCCATTGTTCTGGAAATTCTAACCAGAGCAATTGGGCAGTAAAATAAATAAAAGGCATTCACAGTGCAAGGAGAGGAAATATCTCTGTTTGCAGATGACATGACCTCACATATAGAAAATCCTAAGGACGCCCCCCAAAACTGTCAGAACAACTGAATGAATTCAGTGAAGTTGCAGGATACAAAACCAACATACAAATACCAATACACTAACAAAAGACTCTTAAAAAAGAAACTAAGAAAAACAATCCTATTTACAATAGCATCCAAAAGAATAAAATACTTAGAAGTAAATGTTACTGAGGAAGTGAAAGATCTGTATGCTGAAAACTATAAAACATTGATTAAAGAAACGGAAGACGACACCTATAAATGGGAAGATATCTCATACTCATGGTAGGAAGAATTAATATTGTTAAAGTGCCCATGCTACCCAAAGCAATCAAAATTCCAGTGGCCTTTTTCACAGAAATAGAACCAAAAAGAGGTTGTGGTGCTGGAATGAAAGATTCACTTGGGTTCAAAGACAGGTCTCAGCAGCCAGGAAAACCCACTCAGAGAAGGAGACAGGGCAGTGAGTGAACCAGAAACGAAGTGGCAGGAAGGACTGAGCAGAGGGGCGCGCTGCCCTCACGCAGATACACGCTGTCGCAGAGTGAGGCGGAGAGACTATCCCAGGAAACACGGGCGGGAGAGCCCCCAAGGCTGGGGCGGCACTGAGCACTGGGCCACGTGTCACAGCCCTGCGAGCACCTGGTGAGTGAGGCCAGGCCAGGTGAACACGGCTGGACACGTGAAGCATGGCATTTGGTAAGGGCATCTGAAGGTGGGAGACTGCAGCTCATGCCAGTCAGGCAGTGGGTGCTCCTGGGAGACCTCCAGCCTCCGGTTCAGATCCACAGGTCAGCTGCTGTGTGCACACCCCCACCACACACAGCTACACACACAACACATACCACACACACACACACACAGACCCCTACACACACCGTAGGTTGGGCCATGTCAGTCGGAGCTGCAGCTGACAGTCCCCTCACTTCCTCAGGCGCCCCCCTCCCTTGGGGACTTGCCCCTCAGGGGCCGCGGGGAGGTGTGGCCTCACTGCCCCAGGCTGGCTGAGGTGCAGGCACTCACACCATGAATCCCTGTGTTGCAGGTGGTCTAACTGACCCTCTGCCGGACCCCAGGCCCTCTCAGCTGGAGACGATCCCTTCAGACTTGGACGTGCGATGGGAAGCGGACACATCCTGCTTATGGACCATCGGGCACCGAGGTTCTCACATCGCCAGCACTTGGCACTGGGGACAGAGCTGTTCCGGCTCCTTCCCCCGCCAGCGGTCAGAGGGGAACTCGGGAACTCGGGTGGACGGCCTGCTGGCGCGTGGCATCCCCGCAGCCTCACCCCACACGGCCTGCCTTTGATGAGGGTGGTTATATGTGTGAGATGCCACGGGGGTGGTTGCAGGGCAGTCGTTACAGCTGCTGGTCTGACCAGCCTGGAGAGAAACCTGCAGCCACAGGCCACGGATAGGAGTGTCTCCCGCCAGCGGCCTCGGGCTCGTCGCACTGAGGTTAGAGCTGCGGCTCCACAGTGGCTCATCTCAGAGGCGGCCCAGGCCCTGGCTAAGGGCCCTCGTCCGGGTTTATTGGGGCACACACAGCACTCTGCTGGATTCCTTGTTCAAATTTGTCAGAAATGCTGTTAGTCGCCTTAGCTGGTTTGGCTCAGTGGACAGAGCATCGGCCTGTGGACTGAAGAATCCTGGGTTCGGTTCCGGTCAAGAGCACATGCCCGGGTTGTAGGCTCCATCCCCACTGTGGGGCGTGCAGGAGGCAGCTGATCCATGGTTCTCTCTCCATTGTTGATGTTTCTCCCTCTCCCTCTGAAATCAATAAAAATATATTTTTAAATAAAAAGAAATGCCATTGGTCACAAGGGTCGCGTTTCCACTGGGGAAGGAGATGCCTGGTTGTGGCCACCGTTTTGCCCAGACCTTGCTCATGAGGCCACGCGTCCCCTGCGTTGTCCGGCACAAGCAGCCCGACTGGGTCTGGCGTCTCCTGGCTGTGCTGTGAGGAAGGTCTGGTGCGTTGCCAAATATAAACAGTCAGCTGTTACCAGTGAGAAACTGACTGGCTTCGTTGCTTCTGTTTTTCGTTTGGGCCATTCGCTCACGTTCTAGACCTGAAAAGAACGAGGATGGCAGTGAGGTCCGGCAGGGTCACCTCTGGGCCTGGGCCCCCCCCCCCCCCCCCCCCGCT
Source organism: Myotis brandtii (assembly GCF_000412655.1). Lineage (NCBI taxonomy): Eukaryota > Metazoa > Chordata > Mammalia > Chiroptera > Vespertilionidae > Myotis > Myotis brandtii. The sequence goes on along the minus strand of NW_005353666.1, from coordinate 66,316 downwards.
CTGTGCCTCTGGCGGCATCTCCAGTTGACGGGTTTGCTTCCGTGTAGGGTTTCCCAGATGTGTACACTCTTGAGAGGAAAATAGTGGTGATTTCTGTCGATTTGCTACTGTTATAATATTAATGTCAAACTCGCATCAGACCCTCACGCCTACAGCTTCCTCAGCACGGCGTTCCCTCGAGACGTCCTGTGAGTGAAATGCAGGCGGGTCATGGCACAGGTGTGTTGCTGTCGCAGCCCCAGGGGCTCCCAGCAGGCTGGCCGCGGCCGGGGTCAAGTCCAGGCCGTCGCACGTGTGGCCTGAGGGGGGCCAGCATGACGGGGTGCGGGCACAGGGAGGCTGGGAGACCCTGCCTGTGGCACGACCACAGCCCCTCTCGGAAGCCTCCTGCCCGTCTCCCTGTGGGGAAGGGAGTCCCACTGGGGGCGCCCCTCCCTTGAACCCACAGAGCCTCCGTGTGGCATCCGTGCAGGAGGCAGCTGATCCATGATTACACACACGGCACACACACGGCACACACAGGGCACACACACGGGAGGGAGTCCCACAGGAGGCGCCCGTGCAGGAGGCAGCTGATCCATGATTATACACGGCACACACACAGGAGGGAGGCCCACAGGAGGCGCCCGTGCCGGAGGCAGCTGATCCATGATTATACACGGCACACACACAGGAGGGAGGCCCACAGGAGGCGCCCGTGCCGGAGGCAGCTGATCCATGATTATACACGGCACACACACAGGAGGGAGGCCCACAGGAGGCGCCCGTGCCGGAGGCAGCTGATCCATGATTATACACGGCACACACACAGGAGGGAGGCCCACAGGAGGCGCCCGTGCCGGAGGCAGCTGATCCATGATTATACACGGCACACACACAGGAGGGAGGCCCACAGGAGGCGCCCGTGCCGGAGGCAGCTGATCCATGATTATACACGGCACACACACAGGAGGGAGGCCCACAGGAGGCGCCCGTGCCGGAGGCAGCTGATCCATGATTATACACGGCACACACACAGGAGGGAGGCCCACAGGAGGCGCCCGTGCCGGAGGCAGCTGATCCATGATTATACACGGCACACACACAGGAGGGAGGCCCACAGGAGGCGCCCGTGCCGGAGGCAGCTGATCCATGATTATACACGGCACACACACAGGAGGGAGGCCCACAGGAGGCGCCCGTGCCGGAGGCAGCTGATCCATGATTATACACGGCACACACACGGGAGGGGTCCCACAGGAGTCGCCCGTGCAGGAGGCAGCTGATCCATGATTACACACACGGCACACACACGGCACACACAGGAGGGAGTCACACAGGAGGCGCCCGTGCCTGCCGACTTGGAGCAGTTCCTGCGGGCTGGTTCTGGGGGACTGCTGCCTTGTCTGCTGCTTGGGTCTCTGCAGCCAGAACGACTCGGGGTGTGTCCTTGAGGGAAGAGAAGGTGCCGTGTCAGAGCTGACTGCCTCTCAGAGCCTCCCTTGTCTCGGCTCAGAACCGAGGGCTACACGCTCATGGTTCTCAGCTGTTTGGGTTTAAAGTTTCAAGCTCTTTCAGCACCTGCCACAGTTCAGGAAGGAAAGCAAGTTGTTTCCCGACTGTCACAGAGGAAAAGAGACCCCGCAGGAAGAGAGCCTGTGCCGTGTGAATGTGTGTGTGTGTGTGCCCTGTGTGTGTGTGTGCCGTGTGAGTGTGTGTGTGTGCCGTGTGTGTGTGTGTGTGTGTGTGAATGCCATGTGTGTGTGCCGTGTGTGGTGAAATGTCAGCTCTGACCCACAGCTTGTTGGTGGGAAGAGCAGGGCCTTCATGTCCCGTGTGCCTGGGTCGGGGCCCCTCCCCGCTGTGTCCTGGGCCGAGCTGACCACCAAGCAGGGCCTCTGTGGAAGGAGCACCCTGCACTGCCCTTGTTAAGCGGCAGCTCTTGGGGAGTGCCGGTCTGCGCCCCGCTGAGTCCTCCTGGAAGCCGGCTGCCCCTGGGACCTGCTGCATGTGGTTTTGTTTGGTGGCAGTTGAACGCTGGGGCCTGAGCGTGACCAGCCGGCTGTGTCCACTGCTGTGGGGAAGGCTGACCCAGCTCTTCTCCGGGCTCGTCTCCTGAACTCGGACCCTTGTGAAGCTCTGAGCAGAGCCAGGCAGGAACGGCCCTGCAGGCTGGCCGCACCCTCGTCCAACATGATGGACCAGCAGCACTCGGCACACACTCCTCTCCTCCCGGGCGAGCCCAGTGCACAGGGAGGTCCTTCATCCACATCCCTCGCAGCCTGGGGACGGCGAGGACTCCCCACGGGAACAGGCGCGTGCACTGGGCCGGGAGCATCGCGGCAGAGCAGTCCCGCCGGGGCCCACGCCACTCCAGCCTCTTGGCACAAAACCCTTCCTTGGTGGCGACTTCTCATTCGTGTCGTTCTTCATTAGTGAGGCCACACAGGTCTCCCCGGTCTTCTAACTCCTGAGGCTTGGTTTTCCCAGACACCCTCTGCCCTCACCGCTCGCTCGTCCACATTCATTGAGCAGCTGCCGTGTGCCCCGAGTGTGGGGAACACCGAGGCCTGTGCTGGAGTCGGGGCTGGGTCACCGCCGAGTTGGACGCAGTGACTTATGGGGACGGTTTGGTGGGAGCAAGTCCCAGGCGTGTGGGCGGCATTGCTCATGAGAGGCTTCAGGTCTCGCTGTGAGCGCTGCTCACTGTGCTCACGGGCACCTCAGGCAGGCGGGCCGTCCGTGACCTCATTTACTGGAGCCCTGTGCTTCTACCCCAGGTGTTATGGGAAGGACATGGAGCCTCGACTGGTCACTACTGTGGTGTTTGACCTGGAGGCAGCGTCTGAGGCCCCAGCAGCATGGACAGCCCTGGAGGAACGGGGCCCAGGGAACGGAGGAGGCGGGGACGAGCCCTGTTGGCCCAGCCAGGAGGACGGGCTGTGGGCAGGTGCCCACCCAGCTCACCCGGAGCGGCTCCCAGGGCCACCCTGCAGGGCACCGCCCGTTTGCTGGATTATCCAGGGGAAAGTGACCTGGAGGCCCGGCCTCGGGGAGGCTGCCCACTGGGCCTGGGGTCGGACCAGCCCTGCCCTGGCGGCTGTGGCAACAGCCTGAGGCGGCAGATCTG
>NW_005353666.1:62385-62997 GCF_000412655.1 Myotis brandtii | reverse complement strand
TGGGGCCTCGCGAAAGCTCGGCACAGGCAGCTGCTGTGATGCTGGGGTGACGGGGTCCCGCCTGCGCCCTAAGCCCAGGACGGCCTGGGGGGTGCGGATGTTCAAGCCCATTTCAAGGGGCCTCACGGATTCAGAGAATATTTACAAATGAGGAGGCTGCATCCTCAGAAAGGACCTGAGTCTGCGCCTCTGCCCCACCCCCACCGGACGCCTGAGGAGATGGGCTCGTCCCACTGGGGGGTTTGGTTTCTCCCTGGCGGTAGGGTCTGGGGAAACGCCCTCAGAGCCTGGGCTGGCTTTGTCGCGGGTCCAGCCGAGCCCTGCGCCCTGGGCCATCGCGGGCGCTGAGCAGCCGCTAACCTCCAGCCGGGGCAGCACTGGGAGGCGCGGGGAACGGCAGGTCCCCCGCGAGCTGCCCACCCTCCATCTGTGCCCGTGTCAGGGCTCACGGAGCATATGCTGCCTGTTGCTCACTGACCATCTGCTGCTGAGCTGATGAAGTGTCCCTGTTACCGTGGCGACAGAGCCCTTGATTGGCGGTGGCACCACAAACATTCCCTACTCAGGTTTCACTTTTATCTGTGCTCTGGAATGGGCTGGGGGAGGGCGGCC
>NW_005353666.1:57357-62258 GCF_000412655.1 Myotis brandtii | reverse complement strand
GTTTGGGGAAGGGGTGGGGCTGGGGCAGGTGTGGGGATGAGTTTTCCTCCACCTCCCCCTCTCCCCCCTCCTCCGCTCCCCTCCCTGCAGCCCCTGAGCAGGTACCGTGGGGGTTCCTGGGTCAAATCAGAGCACAGGGTGGGGGCTTGTTTCTGCCTGGCCCTGGGACTCCAGGGGAACCTTCCAGAATTCCAGGCTGGTGTCTGAGGGCTGAGTCTCCGCCCTAGGAAGGCTCCACCGGGCCAGGACATGCCTGCAGCCTGGAGATCTCTGCCCCCCCTCCTCCCCGCAGTTTGAGGAGCTGCTGGGTATGATGGCCAGGCCTGGGCCCTGGTCTGGGTCCATCTTCCTCCCAGGCCCCCAGGAGCCCCGTGTCCGGCCGGCCCTGAAAACCTGAAGGGAGTCTGGTGCCCCCCGCCGTCCCCAGAGGAGGCACAGGGCCTCCTGGGTGCTGAGCTACCTGGCAAGTGGCAGAGGCTTATGAGCGTGAAGTAGTGTTATTTCAGTAAAATTAAAGTCTGGCCTTCAAACAGCTCCACATTAACCAACATGTGCTGGGCACCAAGTGGATTTAAGAGCAAGTCAAACATGGAATTTTACCAAAAGCAAAACTCCTGCTTTTAGACTTAGTATCTCAACCTCATATCTCATTTATTTCCTAATTCCCATCAGCCTCGTGTGAGTCGCGTCTCCTAGTTACTCAGGTAAAGCGTGGAGGTGATTTCACTTCCTTCCCACAGGATCCCAGCCGCTCCCACAGAAAGCGCCAGGTTGCTCAGGAAGCCAGCAGAGACCAGGGACAAGAAAGCCCCCGATGAGTCCAACGCATGAAAACCACGTGCAAATCTAGAGAAACTGTTCAAGCAGAGCCCAGCGGTGTGTGCCCGGGATTATGTTCCGTGACTAATTTTTTCCAGCAAAGGTGACATGGCTGTGGATATAAATCACCACTTCCTAGAGCCAGGAGAAAAGTCATCTGCTCGTCCCTGTAGGTTCTGACGAGCCCTGGGCGACGGGGAACACCACGCTCTGCTTTTGAGATGCTCCTGGTGACGTGGGTCATGCTGCGCCAACATCTCTGCCCTGGCGGCCAGCCTCACGGGAGCACGCAGGCGTCCCTGCTCGTCTCAGCCGCCTGCGCCTTCACCTCCCTGGGGCTCTGGCCATGTGATGAGTCTGGAGAAAGGAAAGCGTCCACCAGGGGAGGATGAGCTGGGGGATCATCGTGGATGGTTCTGTCTGTCGGGACCACCAGCCTCAAGCAGCACCTGCAGGATCATGAGAAACGGAAGCAGAATGTGGAGCTCAGCAGCCGGGCTCTGTGGGAGCCAGACCCCAGGCTGTGTGATGGGAGCAGGCTGTCTGCGAGGCATCCCAGGCAGGACCTTGCAGGACGCAGCTACAGGGAGAGCTGGGCAGGTGGGGCGGGAGGAGGTGGGGCCGGGCACAGCTTCGCGGCCACAGCTGGGCACACAGCAGCACCGTCGACTTGGCGGGGCCCCATCCTCGCCCAAAATCGTACTTCGTGGGACTCCACCGTGTGATACCCGAGCGGTGACAACAGGCACAAGCGAGTCCCATCGGCCAAGGGCGACCTTCACGTGGTGAGAAAGTAAATTGAGTGGATTGGTGGGACTAGTAAATTGAGTGGATTTAGCACAGTTTTGGGAAATGGTCGACACTGAAATTGCAGTGTCGTGGTATCTGGGTCTCGGAGCCTGTGTGTGCGCGTGTTTGAAAGTTAACTTTACCTCCCCCAGCGCTGCCGATGACGACCCCCTCTCCCCGCCTCCAGGAGCCCGGGCTCGCCCACTCGCACACGTTTATTGAGCAGGAGCGGCCGTTGGAGCTTCCGCAGGCAGGCACAGGGGCCACTGCTCGGCCGGCCGCCCCATCCTACATCCCTCAGCTCAGGCAGAGCATTAGCCCTCAGGGCCACCGTGACACCCCTTCCTGCAGGAGTCCCTGCAGTTTGGAGGGAGGGAATGGCAGAGGGGATATGGGGTGCCCGTCACCCACCAGCTCCGTTTGTCCTGAGCAGAGGACGGAGGGGACAAGGCCAGGCACCCATCCTCTGCTGCAGCCGGAATGCACCCCCCCCCTCCAGTTCTGATGCCCTTCCTCAGTGTCCTCACTGCCTGTCTTGGGTCACGGGGACCAGGACGGCTCCTCCACCTTCTTTGTGAATGAGGAGCAGAGATGTACCTGAACCTCCAGGGAGGAGGGGTCTTGTCCCGCCCCCTGGCCTGAGGCAGAGACTGTGGGATCCATCCCATGGCCACTGGCTTCCCTCTCACAAAATGTCTGGGTCTCTTGCCTGGGACAGGGCAGGTGTGAGGTCGATCGAGCGCCTCCCTGACTGCTGGCTCAGGCCCCTTTGGCCTCATGTCCTTGAGCAGTTTTTTAGGATTGAACTTAAACCCTCAACACCAAGTCAGTGGGTCCCAGACTATGCACAGAACCACAGACCTGGGCCCACCCAGGCCTCAGGACCATCTGGGCCCGAGAACCTGCATGTTAACAGGTTCTGAGAAGCTGCTGGTGCTGGGGCCCAGGACCAGGTTCCGAGAACCCAGGGCATGTGGCTGATGGCGCTCGGCTGCCACCTCAAGGGCTCATTGATGGTGCTCGGCACCTCAGCCCAGTGACAGCCCAGAGAGCGGAAGGCGCATGTTACTAGCTGCCCGACCTGTGTGTGTGCATGTACCAGTGTACACACGTGCATTCGGGTGTGCATGTACACGTATGTACGTGCGCGCACATATGCATGTGTGAGAGTGTGTGCACACGTGTGCACATATGGGGGGGGTCATTTGGGCCCTGATTCAGGAGGTCTGTTCCTGCCAACACTGCCCACCCCCCAACTTTTCTCCCCCACTGGGGACCCAGCCCAATGTCAGCAGCTGCTCTGTGGTCCTCAGGTTCCCCCTATGACCCAGCTCCCCCCTCCCCCCCGCAGGAGCTGTTCCTGGCCTGGTGGCTTCTGGGCAAACCCAGCTCCACAGTCTCTGCCCTCGTGTTCTCACCGAGGCCCAGCCCAAGCCCAGTTCCTGCCCAGCCACCTTCGGGCACCAGGACCTAAACCCTGCACAGGCTCCGAGCCCACACCAGCCTCAAATCCCCAGAGGCCAACGCCCACCTAGGAGGCTCCCCACATGCACGCAGGGCAGTGGGCCCTTGCTCCCTGCCTCCCTACCTGGGGCACCTCCCGAGTAGGCACCCTCCAGGGCAGCGTGTGGGTGTCTTCCTGTCGGCACCTGAGCCCCTCCAGCCCTCGAAGGCAGGCAGTCACGTGAGAGGGAAGTGAGCCCCCTGCAGGTTCCTGTTTGGGGACATGTCACCGGTGACCTTCCACTGACTGGCAGACGGCGGCCTGCCAGGCTCGTCTCCAGCAGCCGGCCCCCCGCGCCCCCAGGTAGCAGCTCTGGTTCTGGTTCTGGGAGCCGGGGCAGCATCACACATCAGTTTCCCGCTGAGGAGACTCCAAGCCCACCCGTCCACCCCACTGGTCACAGCCCACAGCCTTGCCGACGCCCTGGAGCAGGAAGTGTGCCCGGCCTCAGTCTGTAAAGCCATTGAGAGTGGAGGTCTGTTTCGTTGTCCTGCGGCACTGGAGTCACCCACACCCGGACTCCCCGCCTGGGAGGGGGCAGGGAGGGACCGGTGGGGACGGCCATCCTCTCTGCTTTGAAGTGGCCCCAGGACATCAGGGGTGGAGCTGGGGCACCCCTCGGTGCCTACTCCAGGATGAAGGGGATCACAGGTCTGCGCACACAGAGGAAGGGTGGTCCGCTGCCCGAGACAGCTGCTGTCCAGTCGGGCTGGCCTTGGGCCGCTGAGAAAGGTCAGCTACGGCCACCAGGAATGGGGACCACAGTGCCTCCAGCAACAAAAAGACTGGGTTCCAGGCAGCAGTTGGGGCCGTTACTGTGGGAATCTCAGCAAAGCCGTTGCCAATCACTAGAAGTCAGTGGGGGCAGGATCCCCAACCCAGAGGGTCTGCGTCCCCAGCGCCCAGGTCACTGCGGCCTTCACCCCTCGTCACCTGCACTGAGCCTGGCTGCGTGGCTGTGAAAACCAGCCAATCTTAGAGCCTCCCTGTTGTGCCCTCTCTCTCCTCCCCTCCCTCCCTCCCTCTGTTCCTTCCACTCTCTCTCTCTCTTCAAAAATCAATGGGGGAAATATCATCGGTGAGGACTTAGGGAAGAAGGCTCGGTCACATGAGGCAGGGAGCTCAGGGAGCCTTTGAGCTCACTGACCCCAGGAGAGGGGGTGCTCTCTCCTCAGGGTCACAGCACGGCTGTAGCAGCCCAGCTGTGCTCACCCAAAGCCCCAAGGGCCAGAGAAGGGGCGTGAGTGTGAACTTGCCCAGCTGGTGGGAGCCTCTGCAGGGAGCAGAGAGGAGGCCTCTCTGACTTTCCCTCTGGGCCTCGGGCTGGGGCTCTGAGTGGGGCCACGTGGAGGCGCGTGTCCATGGCAGGAGGCAGGGGGAGACATGGCGAGAGGTTGGGCCTGAGAGCAGCCCCAGGATGTGTGTCCTTTGGGGGTGCCAGGGCCTCTGGATGCAGACGGAGAACACTTGTCCCACATGATGCAAGGGAAAAAGACAGACAGATAGACAGGAGCTCTTGGACAGGCGTCTCCTGCTATCCCACCTCCTGCTGAGCGGAGGGCAGGGCTCAGCCGCCCTGGGACCTGGGGTCATGGCATGAGGTTGGTGGGGCCACATACCAACTGGTGAGTCTGTTGTGGACTTGCCTCCTTTTTTTCATGCTTTTGCAAAAGTGAACGAGTTGGCATAGAAACACTGAGGAGTCCCATTGCCCGGCTTCTGGTCATCCCCCCCCTGCCAGGAATCAGAGGCAGGGGCGGGTGGCAGCCACGGGCGTGTCCAGAGGCTG
>NW_005353666.1:48741-57197 GCF_000412655.1 Myotis brandtii | reverse complement strand
TATCCCCAGCGCACAGGCCGTGGCTGGCCGTGTTTATTATGCTAAGCTTCTTAGCCAAATAGCTATTAAACATATAAAACTATTAAATACCTACAAATCCTTGCACCAAAAGGCGAGCAATGATGAGAAGCTGGCAGGTCGCTGCACAATTTAATCTATGAAATGTGCATGAGCTCATCAGCAGGAGGGCTGCCCCCAACTGTGTGAGCCACAGACAGGAGGGGCGGGACCTGAGGCCAACGTCCGGGCAAGCTGGGACGCAAGAGCCACGACGTCCCCACAGCCAAAGAAATGACCATTATTTTCTAAGGAAAGCAGTGCATGGTACAACATGCATAACACCTGACACACAGTCGGTACTTAATAAACATGTGTGCAGGGCTGGGTGAGTGACAGGCACCTGCCTCCTGGTGTAACGTCTCTCATTGCATCACAGAAATCCGCATTCATGGCGACGCCCGCGAGCCGCGGAGCCCAAGGCCTCCCTGAGCCACCAGGGCCACTCCTGGGACTAGGACACTAATGCACCGGCCACAGGGGCAGCGTGGGGGTCAGAAGGCTCGGGCTGGGAGCTCTGACCCAGGCACATCATGGCCTTGCTCAGTCTCTGAACGAACAGCAGGACTCCCTGATGAGCCCCAGCCTCCCGCCCAGACCCCCCCCCCCCCCAATGCCAGGCACGGAGCAAGGCTCCGAGGTGTGGCCGAGACCTGGCCGGTGAAGGTGCAGGGCGGGGAGGTGGCCTGAGGTGGCTCGGGTGGATGGGGTCACAGGAGAGGGGCTCCTGGAGGGAGGACAGGAAGACAGGGGCCTCGCCTCCGGTGGGTGGAGCCACAGTGAAGCTGCCCTTTCGAGGAGATGGAGCCAAATGCTCCTGAGGGAGGTGGGCCCCGGGAGCTCCTGGCCCGAGGAGCTTGTTCTGGAAGGTCCGGGGGCCCTGGGGGAGCGGATGCCCAGGGGACTGCCATCCTGTGTCCCTCCCTGCCGGACGCAGGCCAAGCCCTCACCCCGTCCCCACTTCCCCAAGTACAGACAATAGAGACGCCTGCGCCCATACTCAGAGCCCCAGCCTCAGACGCAGGCAGCCCCAGCCCTGCCGACGAGCGCCCTCTGGCCTTGAAGACGGGGTCTCCAGGAAGGTGCAGAGGAGGGTCTCCCAAAGCCTGCAGAGAAAATAAATCCAAATTAAGGCACTTTCAGACATCACAGGGAGCGATGGCAGCTGTTAAAACTGTCAGCAGTGAGACTTCTGGGCTTAAAGGAACTAGAAACAGTGGGCACTTTCCAGCCGACACAGGGCCCTGCCTTGGTGTCCAGGTCACTTCGTCACATTTTAAGAACATGATTTATGTGGTGCGGCATCCACGCAGCTCTGTGCGTTCTGCATGTGTGTTTGCCTGTGTCCGGTCTCTGAGGCAGCACCCAGAAGTCTGGCCATGTTTTTTACAAAATAGAAAAAGCCAGTGAGCAAAAAGACCACCTCTCCCAACCAGAAGGGATTTTAAATAATGACCCAAGTGTGCAGTGTCACCAGCAAAATCCATGGGCAGCCACGACGGTGCCACAACGATGGGGAGGTGGGCTGGGCACGAAGTTCAGTCACAAAGCACCGCCTCTGGGGCATGTGGCCCCCGAAGTCCCCACCCACCTGGCGTGACAGGGACACACGCAGACACAAGCACACTCACACGCACACACCCCTCCCCCGGGGGACAGGCCAGTGATCGGAGGCTGGTGTTGGCGCTGAGAACAGATGGGGCGGATGCAGTGTCTAAACCAGGCCCAGGGCGGACCTCTCCCAGCCCCTGGGCGGCTTCCTCGATGCCCAGCCTGCGGTCGACCTCCCACAGCCCCTCTCCACCCGGACGCACAAGTCTTGACCTGCTGGACACGCGTTTGTGCGTCAAATAAGTCGTGTGTGAAAGCTCGTGGGCCTGGCCGTCTGCAGGCATTTCCTGAGAGCCTGCTGCGTGCCAGTGCTGGCGGGGGGGGAGCATGGACCTGCTCTCTTCCCTCTGCGCTGGGGACGGGACACCTCACTGCTGGGACCTGAGGCAGGACCATCAGACCTGGGGCCCGGGCCAAGGAGCGGGTTGGCCGATGAGGCCCCTGAACGTTGGCTGCCAGGCCCCCTGAGGACGCTACAGGGGAGCTGGTTGCTCAAGCCCGTGGGCGGTTTTCCCTGCCTTACAGCCTCGGGCTGAAGGAGACACTCAGCCCCGGTGACCAATGGCCTTGTCGGACCACCATCTGGACAGGGACAGACACCGCATCTCACCCACCCCCCTTGTCCCCCTCTGGCTGGGAGAGGAAGAATCAGGGTGTGGGCGGAGCTGAGGCAGCACCGAGGGACCTCGCAAAGCCCAGGGAAGCCCCTCCAGGGTCACCTCTGAGGGGAAGGGACCCCTTTTCAATGGTGAATAATTTATTTTCAATCCTAGGAGGCAACAGACTCCCAGGCCACGTCCTGTCTGTCACCTCCCAGGCCTAGTTCAGCCGACTCACCTACAGGGTCCATAGAACCCCGACCGCCCAGTGGCCTTCCGGCCCCTCCCCTCCCCTCGGCTGGGGCTGGGCAGCGGCCCTCCAGAGGCCATCTGTCCTGCCCGCCCCGTGCTCCCAGGTGCCCTGCAGGCTGGTCCAGCTGCCCCTCTGCAGCTGGGGCTCAATGAGCTGAGCCATCAACACTTGGCTGAGAAATGGGGCTTCTCACCTTCCTCTTCCCTCAGCCACAAAGGACCCCAGAGAGTCTGAGATCAAAGGGCCCAGGCCCTCCCATCCCGCCTGCCCTCTGTCACCCCAGGGCAGGAATTCACACGCTGGGGGGCAAGGGCCCAGGTGTGGATGGCTGAGTTGGGGGCACCACCGGTGAAGGTGGGTGAGTTTGAACTTTCAGAAGGAGGCCACCAGCCACCTCCAGGTGACACCTTCCTGCCCTCAGAGGCTGTGGGGCTTGTGTTCCAGGGGGTCCTTCCTCCACAGTCTTTGGCTTGAGGCCTCGAACCCTGCTGTCCCCTGTGGTCAGGTCTGCAGGCCCAGGACCCACACCTCCTGGGAACACAGCCCCAGCCGGGCAGAGCGGGCAGAGCAGAGAGCGGGTCCTGGAGGTCAGAGGTCCCGGCACCACTTCTCCAGGAGGAGCGGAACTTGAAGCATAAAGAGGAGCAGGAGGCGTGGGGAGGGGCCCCCCCAGACAAACGCAGGCCTCGCGCCCTCACCCGTGTCCCTGGACTGTCCTGCAGCTGCTTTGTGTGAACTGGAAAGTGTCTCCTGGCGCCTGCGCTGTGGCCCCGGCGGGGGGGGGGGGGGGGCGCTCTGTCCCCAGGGCTCCACGCCAGGTGCTCCGTCCATTCAGACGACATCCAATGAGTGGTGTCTGTTAACCTCAGTTAGTGTTTCTGTCTGTTTGGTCAATCCTCACCCCAGGATATACTTTTCCATTCATTTTTAGTGAGTGGAATGGAGGTAGGAGGTAGGAGAGAGGGAGAGAGAGACCGTCAATGTGAGAGAGACATTGATGCCCTTAACTGGAATCAAACCCTTGACCCTTCAGTGTGCGGGCCAGCGCTCTAACCACTGTGCCACTGGCCAGGGCGGCCACGGTTAACCTGTTAGTGATCGCGGAGCAGCTGGTTCTCGCTGGTTCCCAGGACACGTGGGTTGCAGGTGGTGGCGTCTCCCTGTGCCCTGGCTCAGACCCGTGAAAGTTGTTTTGGGAACAACATGGCTTCTGTCTACGAGCTCAGGCCCAGTGGCCGCTGGCATTGGCCACAAACGAGTGAGAGTTGTCAACAGGAAGTTCTTCTAACACCAGACAACTTTATTCAAAATCCGCCACCATGAAAAGGACTCACAAGCTCGCTGGTTCCTGGCCAGCTTTCTCAGCCTGACTCCGGCTTGGGGTCCTTGGTGCCGTGGGCAGTCTTCTCCGAGCGCGTGGGGTGCAGGGGAGGCCCTGCCTGTGGCTGAGCCTGGGCCGACCTCCGGTGGCCCCATCCCACAGCCCCGACCCGGAGCCAGGACGCACTGGCCCGTCCAGCAGACTGGCCCCGGTCGCTGGGCTCACAGTAGGTGTTCAGTACCCGTTCGTGCAGAGATGAAGGGAGGATTAATGAGCGTGGAGATGCCGCCCTGGGCCCCTGGTCGGTCGCAGGGCTGACTCTGTCAGCAGAGGGGCCGCCGAGTGGCCGTGAGCAGCGCACAGCTGTCCTCCCTCCACACCAGCCCCTCCTCACACACACCCTCCCCAGCAGCTGCCAGGCGGCCAGGCCTTTGGTGCCTGTGCCCAGTGAGCCAGACTCCAGCAGGTGGCCTCCGCAGGTGACAGTCCCCGATCCCGTTTCCCGGTCCCAGGCTCTCCGGTTCCCTCCTCCTTCTGGGAGGGCTGTGCTGTGAACAGGGAGCCATTCCTCCTTCCTGTCCTCACCTCCACGCTCCTCCCGCAGGGAGACCCTGACTAGCCCCAAGGAGCCGGCCTGGGGTGCCGGGACCCCTGGAAGGCACCGAGGAGGCGGATGGGTGGCCAGCCTGCCCACAGCGATGTCTGCCCAGCTCTGAGCAAACACCGGGTGCTCCCGACCATTCAGGCCCCAGGTTTGGGCAAGAGTTCGGGGACCCACCCCCACGCCACCAGCCGAACAGGACCAGGGAGGACCCTGGGCTCTGACTGGACGGCCTTGGGCTGCGCTGGGCCTTTGACCCCGTCACCGGCTCTTCATGGAGGGAGTCTGGGCCCGGGCGGCACCAGCTGTGTGGTCTCGGACAAGCGCCTGCCCCCTCTGGTCCTCGGTGTCCCTGGGGGGTGACAGCGGTGGAGGCAGGACCAGCAGAGCCCGTGAACGATGGCTGACCCTGGCGTTCACCCCGGAGTTCTCCCCCCGAGCCGCCTCCTGAGGCCCCTTCTCCCCATTTGTTGACCCTGTGAGACTCCCCGTCCCCCGAGACGTGCTGACGTTCCTTGAAGAGGCTCGAGAAGTTACGACCCTCACACTCTCCTCATTGAAAAAAGTGAAGAGAATGTCACGTTGGTTCTGCAAAGGTTGTTAGGATTTTGGTGAAAATGGATGTCAACGTCCTTGGGCCCTGGCCACTGTGGTTGGGCGTTAACCGGGCACCGAAGTCACTGGCTTGGTCCCCGTTGGGGCTGGTACAGGAAGCAGCCAATGAATGCACGCGTAAGTGGGACCACAGCTGATGTTTCTCTCTCCCTCCGTCCTCTCTCTCTAAATCCAATAAATTTTTAAAAACTAATCTGTTGTCAGATCCGGGGAGTGAGGGCTGCGTTTGGGAGACAGGTGGAGGTCTAAACGCCCTGAACTGTCTCATGTCCTTCTGCAAGGTTTGTATTTGGTCACTAAATGCAAACACCAGCCAGTGCCCCCTGGTCCCCCGCCACTCCCCCATGGGACGCCCTGTCTGTGGAGCGGCCGTGTGTCCCGCAGCCACAATCGGGGGCGATCTCGGACCCTCCGGACGGCTGAGGGCCGGTGGTTTCTGGGAGCTCAGCCCAGAGCCAGCTCCTCTGGCCACATGCCCGTCCCCGTATTAGACCCTTTTCTGCTTGAACTGGTGCAAGTGGGTGTGGCCTTCTGCACTCGACCTCGGACGCCCCAAACCCTGTGTTTGCCCACAGTCGGGCCTGTTCTGGGGCTCCTGCCGGGGGGGACATCTCAGAGGTGGACAAGCACCTGGGGCCGCGTCTCCCTTTTGTCAAAGGCGAGTTGCCGACCACGATGCCTTTAGTCCAGCGACTGTTCACTCCCATCCTCCCTTCTGGGAGGGGCTCACGGCCACCCCAGGGGCTGGGCTGGGCTGGGTCAGTGAGAGAGTCTGAGCCAGCACCTGCCTGGCCCCAGGTGACAGCAGAGCAGCCGCAGGGAGAGAGGACCCTGGCTCTGAGTCCTGAGCTGGGTGGTGCCATGGCGACAGCTTGTTGATACCTCCAGGACTGTTTTCAGAATAAAACAAGAAAACGGACAGGAGGGGCTTGACGTGTGTTCCTGTTCACGCTTCCTCGGCTCTGCCATTGGCTGTTCGCTGGGACAGCAGGGCTCTGGTTATAGTCCTGCTCTGGGCGGTGCACACAGGCCCTGCCTCACGCCTCTCCTGCCCTTACACGGGTGACTCCCAGGCTCAAAGCACGAGGGGCCCTGGGTGGGGGCTCCCCCAGGAAGGCGCTGAGCCCCCACGAAGCCGTTCTGAGTCACCACCTCTGCCTCCTCCCTGCCGGCCGGCCTCCGTGGACCTCAGGGAGGGTCTCCCACCCCAGCGACTGCCACCGCCCCCCCAGGTCCCACCGAGGATTTAATCAGCACAGACGCTGGTGCTGGCCCCTGCGAGCTGCCTTCTCCCTCCCTCCAAAGGGGGGCTCTATCCCCTTTCGCATTTGCCGGTCGACTTCTAATGGATTCGGGTGCACAGCCACTCCCACAGCTGAGGGGCCTGGCCCTGTCCTGGGCAGACTGCCCTTGGCCAGCGTGTGGCGTTTGCAGCCCCCTCTTTCCTTCCACATTTCCCACAGCTGGTGCAGGAACCAGGAGGTGCTGACGTTGGGAGTCAGACAAGCTGAGCCAACCCAGGCGAGGTCCCGAATGTCCCTGAGTAAGTTTCCTCAGCACGAATGTGGGAGCCACACTCTCTCAGGCGGCTGCGGACTGAGCCCCGAGGCTGGGGGCGTCCCTCCAGCAACGGCTCCTCACCTCGTCCTTCCTGGGCCTCTGCTTCCACCTCCCCCTGTGGTGGGTCTCTCTCTGTCTCCCTCTCTCGTCTCTCTCTCTCGTCTCCCTCTCTCTCTTGTCTCCCCCTCTCTCTGTCTCCCTCTCTCGTCTCTCTCTCTCGTCTCCCTCTCTCTCTTGTCTCCCTCTCTCTCTGTCTCCCTCTCTCTCTCTGTCTCCCTCTCTCTCTCTGTCTCCGTGTAGAAGGCAGAGAGAGACAGGCATGGCCCAGCCAGCCCCTCTTCAGGTGATGCCGGGCTGACCAGGGGACTATGTGGGGCCCCTGCAGTGCCCAGGGCCTCCCACAGCCGCTCCTGGTCAAGGGCCGACAGCCTGTGAGTCAGCCCTTGGCTGAGAGGCAGAGGCCCCTGGGGCTGGACCAGCCAGCTGCTCTGCAGGAGCAGGAACAGGACAGAGCTGAGCTGCTGGCACAGAAGTGGAGCCAAAGGCTCACAGGGAACAGGTAGCGACGCAGGAACCAGCACAGGCCAAACGGGTCGATGGTCGCGTCCACCCTCCAGGCCTCGCAGGGACCGTGTGGTGAGGGATGCAGAGTGGGGTCAGCGAGCCAGCAGGCCATGCTCAGTGTGACCCAGGGTGCACGTGCCGGGCCAAGCATCTGTCAGGTTGTTGTCCTCCAGCCCCCAGGCCTCCGTCTCAGACGGGGGACCTCCATGGAGGGTGAGCCTCCCGGAGAATCCAGCGGCCGCACAGAGGGTGGACACCGTAAGGGGCACCCGGCAGACCCACGCGGCCGGGATCAGAACCGCCCATGCTCACGGAGCATGAATTCCCACAGACGTAGGTGCGCAGGCGAGACCGCCAGCCCGAGGAAGCACCGGGCAGTTCATGACGAGCTTCCACGCCTTCTGCCCAGACGTGAGGGAGGCACATGACCTCGTGGACACGGCCCCTGGCTCCTCCCTGCGAGGACGTTCTGCGTGTCCGGCTGTGTGGGCAGGAGGCACAGGTGTCCCCGGGGTCGGCCGTGGGGCCACGCGTGTCCCTTTGACATTTCACAGAGCTGCTCAGTAACGAGCCCACGGCCCACCGCCGGCAGGTGGCCGAGCCCTAGGGCATCACACGCCACCCACAGCGCCCGACAGGAGTCACCAGAGGACGGATGTTAGGTGGCTCGTGGGCCGTGTCTTATAGATCAGGTTTGGACACACCTACCACAGTGATGTCACAGCCTGTCCAGACTCTGCGTCCTTCCTCCACGGGTGGAGCCTGATTCCTCTCCCTGGAGGGAGATGACTCTCCAGAGAATTCCACTGACAGAAAAAGCTAATCCCAAATGTATGATCCATTTCTATAACATGCTGGTTGTTTTGAAAAAAGGAGAGTCCAGCCCAGCCATCCTGGCTCAGAGGTTGAGCGTCGACCTATGAACCAGGAGGTCAGGGTTCGATTCCTGGTCAGGGCACAGGCCTGGGTTGCGGACTCCATCATGGGTGGGACGTGCAGGAGGCAGCCGATCAATGATTCTCTCATCATTGATGTTTCTCTCTCTCTCCCTCTGCCTTCCTCTCTGAAATCAATAAAAACATATTTTTAAAAAAGAAAGAAAAAAGGAGAGTCTGGGACAAGAAAGTTGTGGGAAAGAATCAACCCCAGAAAGAAGGGGAGGGACAGGCAGGACACAGGGTCATGACGGGAGGTGGACTTAAGCAGAGTCACTCTCTGCAGAGCACCTGAGCCAGAGAGGCCTGGTCTGGGGGAGCAGGGAGGAGGGTGCAGGGA
>NW_005353666.1:42063-48425 GCF_000412655.1 Myotis brandtii | reverse complement strand
GGAATGGGGGGCCAGGGACGGGGAGGGGGGCCAGAGGAGAGAGGGGAAGAATGGGCAGGTGTGCATGTGGGGGTGGGGGTTCAGGCAGAGGCATCCCTAAGCCAGGGTTTGAAGGAGAAATCAGTTCCCAGGCAGACAGGGTGGGGTGGGTGGTGGGCGCCCCTGGAGGGCGGGGCAGCCTGGGCAAACCCAGGTGATTCCGACTGCTATTTTGGCCCAGCTACTACCTGACTATCTTTGAACACAGTCAGCAAACCAGCTCCTCCTCCTACCCCTGCCCCATCCCCTACCAGTGGTTGACAAACTGCAGCCCCTTGAGTGTGGCTCTTCCACAAAATACCACGTGTGGGTGCGCACGTACAGTGCAATTGAAACTTCTTGGCCACACTCAAGGGGCCAAAGAGCCGCATGTGGCTCTCGAGCCGCAGTTTGCCGACCACGGCCCTACCCCAACGTCATTATTACTCACCAATTAGGAGACGGTCAGGTGTACCTACGGATGTCCACATGGCTGGTTTTAAGGGAGATATTCTGCCAAACAACCTGCTTTCTTACCAACTCAAATCACGCTACCAGCTAATACTTTCCATTAAGTTGGTCACTAGACTGAACCTACAACCAAAGGATTTTAAGAAGGTTAGTTGGTTCTTTTGGAATCGTGCACAAATGGAAGAGGAGTTATTGAATGTAGATTTCTAAAATTAAAACAATAAATGATAAAGTCCATTAAGGAGAAAATTAAAGAAAACCTTCCATTGCCAATGATATATCTGATAAGAGGTTAATGTCCAAAATTTATTAAAAAGTCATACAATTCAACATCCATAAAAAACAAACCCCAAAACAACTAATTAAAAAATGGCCAGGCCCTAGCTGGTTTGGCTCAGTGAATTGAGCGTTGGCCTGCGGACTAAAGGGTCCCAGGTTCGATTTCTGTCAAGGGCACATGCCTGGGTTGCGGGCTTGATCCCCAGTAGGGGGCGTGTAGGAGGCAGCCAATCAATGATTCTCTCTCATCATTGATGCTTCTATCTCTCCCTCTCCTTTCCTTTCTGAAATCAATAAAAAAATATTTTTTAAAAATGGTCAGAAGTCCTGAATGGACACTTCTCCAAAGAGGACACACAGATGCCAATACATATGAAAAGGTGCTCAGCATCACTGATCATCAGAAACGCAAGTTATAACCACAATGAGATTCCACCTCATACCTGTCAGAGTGGCTACCACTAATAAACCAACAAGTGCTGGCGAGGATGTGGAGGAAAGGGAGCCGTCGCTCACTGCTGGTGGGAAGGCAGACGGGTGCAGCCGCTGTGGAAAACAGTGCGGAGTTGCCTCAAAATATTAAAAGTGGAACTGCCATTTGTCCCAGCAATTCCACTTCTGGGCATATATCTGAAGAAAACTGAAACACTGATTCAAAAGAATATATTCAGCCCTATGTTCATTGCAGCTTTACTTACAATGGCCAAGATATGGAAGCATTCCCAGTGCCCATCAGTAGATGAGAGCAGAAAAAAGCTGTGGTACAGCCCTGGCCGGTTTGCCTCAGTGGATAGAAGGTCAGCATGTGGACCAAAGTGTCTCGGGTTCGATTCCAGTCAAGGGCACGTACCTTGGTTGCAGGCTCCTCCCGGCCCAGGCCGAGGACAACACATTTAGCCCTTGTCACTGGCAGGTGGAAGGGCTGGGCCACATCCCCCGGGACCGAAGGCGTCTCGTTAATTACAAGAAGCGCAAGTCCGACTTGTGCTCCTGACCTTGGGGTCGTCCTCCCACCAGCACCCACGCAAAACCCTCACCCAGGCTCTTTGGAAGGGAATTTACCAAAGTACAAGAAATGAAAGGACTTGCTGGTAGCAAAAAAACAAGGAAAATGAGAGAGAGAGAGAGGCCAGTGGAATTCTGTCTTAATCTCAGTTCACCACCGGTCAGATCCCTGGAACCCTCGGGTTTCCCTGTTTCCTAAGAAATTCTGTTTTGATTTTTGTCTCCTGAAACCACGACCAGCCCCTCCGGCCTCCCTTCTCTCTCCATCTCCCCGCCCCCACACCCGGGGCCGCCACTTACATTCTTACCTCCCGCAGTAGATTGCTGCCGGCTAGTCCCTTCCACTGGTGTCAGCACCAGCTGAGACCTGGAGCGGCGCAGGGCTCGCACAGCTCAGCCAAGCCAGGCACCAGGACCTTGGCCAGCGACAGGCCTCCTTCCCACCGCCGGCCAGGCTGACACTGCCCCCTGGTGACCTCCAGGAGAGAGGCACGCACCTGCCACGTGAAAGGAGTTGGTTTCCAAGCGACCCCAGCCAAGTCCGAGGCAGGGGGCTCCCAGCAGTGTCTGGGTGCAGAGAAGGTGCAGGCCCTGCGGCTACGGGAGGGCAACGCGGTGCAGTCACACGCCAGGTGGCCTGTGCGTTCCAGCGCAGCTCTGTGGGCAGCAAGCCACACCCCAGGTCCTTTTCTGAATGGAGATGTTTCCCGTTTATAGAAAAATACGTTCCAAGATGACAAGTCCCAAGGAGCCACTAAGACCAGGTGGGCGTCCTGGGAAGATGCCTGGGAAGGGCCTCCAGGACAGAGATGCTGACTGTAGCCTCTCCCTTTGTTGGACGTATCCTGTCACCTCCCAAATGCACACATGCGTGAGCTCCCCGCCCCAGAGAGAAACCTCGCCCCAGGTGTTGGCAGCCAAACCCTTCAGGCCCGCCCAGCAGAACCGAGGGTGAGGTTCTGGACCCCCAGTGCTCCCAGCTTCCGGTTCCCCCAGTCTCAATTGTCCATGGACACAGGGGCTTTTTCAGAATGGAGACGGAATGGCCGGCAGCTGGCAGGCGAGTGGCAGGGCTGTCTCTGGCTCCGCAGGCCCTATAGCTCCTCCCCAGAGGCAGGGTCTCTTGAGTGCACACCCCCTTCCCCCCTGCAGTGGGAGGATCTGAGGCTGGTGTGGCCCCAGCGACAGGCACTGTGTGGACGCCAGGCTCCTGCCCCACACAGGCCACCTAACCAGCCCCTTACCTGTGCCAAGAGCCCTATGACCCACCCCTCACCCGCTCCCAGGGCTGTTTCCGAGGGACTTGTCTGCAGAGGAGCTGGGAGTTTCTGAGTGTGTGCCCACCATCCAGGCATTGGATGGTTTACCATGTGCGTGTTCAGGTCCCAGGCCGGGTAGGGAGGTGCACCTGGGGTGGCCCAGAATCAGTTTAGGACGAGGGCTCTGCGGAATACAGGGGACCCACCTTCCACCAGGGGTCGGCCGCTCCCCTGGACGCAAGGTGCAAAAGGCAGGCACCAATCAGCTGGGACACTGTGGGATGAAGACCACCTCCTACTAGACGGCCCACCCTCCCAGGCAGGCTCGCAGTCAGTCTCACAGGCCCACTTCCCTGCCTGCAAGTCAGAGCGGCAAACACGGAGGCCCAGTGGCAGCTGCAGGTCACAGCTGGGGGGGCAGGCAGCCTGTCCAGCAGACCCAGAGTATTTCTGCTAAGAACAACTACACAGCATTCCACCTCAGTGTGTGAACCCAGACATGAACCCAGAGTGAGCTGTGTCCTGGCAGGAACACCACTGACCTGAGGGTCTCAGCGTAACCAGGACCGAAAGCTGTCACAGGAAGTTGTCCCTCAAATCTGTCCAGGTGCTAAAACGCTGCCTCAGGTGAGCAATTACGGTGGAACCACCTGGAAAAGCCGCCCAGTAACTGGAGTCAGAGCTGGCCCAGAGGGGCCCACGCACCAGCACATGGAGGCTGGAGGTGACTCCTGCCTCCTCCACACACAGGCCTTCAAAGGAGACCACGTCCAAGCTCTGAAGGAAACGGGGCTGAACGCCTTGTGCCTGGAGCTGTGAAAAGGATGGTTACATACTAGGACCCTTCAGAGGTGAGGACCTCAGAGAGAGTTCTAGACACACACATTCAAATTTCAAATAGTGAAACACTGAATCCCAAACTCAACAAAAAGTCCTTTGAAACAAAAAAATAAAATAGCCCGTTTACATAATTGCAGTGGTTGTGTCAACGACTGGATCACAGGGTGCCTGGATATTTGGCTAAATATTATTTGAGTGTCTGTGAGGACTTCTACAGCATTTTAAGTCAGGAGCTGAGTGAGGCGGCTGCCCTCCTGCAACGCTGAGGCCGGGAGGAGCCCGAGTAGGGAGCGCTGAGCGGGGAGGGTCCTCCCACCCAGCTTCACCCTCACACTGCAGCGGGAACCTGCTCCCGGCTCTGGTCCTGGCTCGCAGACGGCAGGTCAGCGCAAGTCACTTCCTTACCCTAAGTCGGCCAGTCCGACCAGCTGCTTCCCCAGAGAACTAGTCCAATAAGGCTGAACTTGACGTGGAGGCTGGTTTTCACCTGTGACCCTATTTGTAGACCAAACTAGGGGCTTTAATAATTTTAATGAACTCTTAACGAGGTCAACAGTAAATTCTTCGTTAGGCTACAAAGAAAATCATACCCCCTAGGTTATGTTGTATAATTGGACTTGCTCAACACCAAGAAAACTAGTCCAAGATTATATGTAATGGAGCTAAAATGTACATAATTCTAGAGCAAAAACTACCTAGCGCCATCAAAACTTAGGTCTGATTTTAACATTCCTAAGCTGTTTGAAGGACCCCATAAAGGCCCATTTGTTTCCGAGATGTCCCTCTCTGTGGTGATTAGAAGATGCGTCTCCAAAACAGCCCCTCCAGGCTGCGCGTCTCCAACCCCGGAGTGAGTCCACGGTGTTCACTTACGTCCCCCGAAGTCTTAGTCAGACCCAGAGGGAGGAAAGGGAAACCGTGGAGAAGACGCCCTCTGCGTGAGACGGGTCGACCATCTCCACGGACAGAAGTCAACTTTTCCAGATAAACTTCTTGCTCATTAATGTAAGGAAAACTGACACGAGCTGTTTATTTTTTCATCCTTAAAATAAGAAGTAGCTCTGGAGGACAGAAAAGTGTGGAAGAATGAGGAAAATGAAAGGAAAGGGAATGCAGCCCCCGGACCTGTGCTGCTGAGAGAAGCCAAGTTCCAACAGGACGAGCACATCAGGGTTTATTTTAATAAACAAAGCAGCGCGTGGCACAGAGGTCAATCCTTCCGCAGGGGCACCGTCTCCTCCCGGATGCCCTCCTTGGTCACGATGCAGATCCGCAGGGCGTCCCCGGTGTACACATCCCTCTCGGCAGCAGAAATGAAGACGTCTTTCACGAGCCGCATGGCTCTGTCCAAAGACAGCGGGACGTGCTCCACATTCTGCATGTTCTTAAAACCAACCTGGTGGGACAGGGAACTTGGGTGAGGCATCACGTGACCGACCGTACAGAGGACCAAGCCCCTTGTCCCTCCGCCTCCACATGTCTGAGAGTTCACAGCAAACACGTCGCACAGATCAGTGTCCTC
This sequence comes from Myotis brandtii, assembly GCF_000412655.1. NCBI lineage: Eukaryota > Metazoa > Chordata > Mammalia > Chiroptera > Vespertilionidae > Myotis > Myotis brandtii. The sequence continues at coordinate 43,031 of NW_005353666.1, read as the reverse complement.
CACACAGATGCATGGAGACAAAGCCCTGGAGGTGGGCAAGGGGCAGAGCGTTACAGACTGTGCTGCAGCTGAGGAGGGAGAGGGGCCAGGAGAGCCCAGTGGCCACGACCAGACCCGCTAGGACAAAGGACACTCAAGTTGGGCGTGAAGGAGCGAGGCTGCGGCACGTCCAAGGTCGAGGAGACGGGACAGGCAGTGCTCCCAGGGGCTGTGGAGTGGAGCGACGGGAGGGGAGGTAGTAAGCAATGAGCAGAGAAGTTACTGCATGTGACAAATTCCAGAAAAGTGAGGAGAATGTCCTGGGGAAGGGAGCCAGAATGCAGGATATATTTGAGGAGATATACCAATCCAGGCAAGATGCCATGCTGGTCTGAGTTCAGTCAGCAGAAATGGAAAAGGGGCGTGTTAATAAGACACAGAGATGGTATCGGGGAGAAAGGTGTCTTCAGGAAACTCGGGTGAGGATGGCAAGGAGAACTGAAAAGATGGACCAACCGTGGTCAGCACCAGAGACCAAGAAGTCACAGGGATGCAGGAGGCAGGCAGGCGTGGGGTAAGTGAGCAGTGGCCGAGGGCCAGCAGAGACCAGGAGGTCTGGGCGGGCAAATCAGCCATAGTTCACAAGGATGTATGAGAAAGCCTTGATTTCCCCACCCTCCCCGGAGCGGAGGAGGACTGGGGCGGTGTCGTTACCTGGTTGTCCAGCAGGGGCTGCAGCATGGCACTTGCTGAACCTCCCGCCTTGAAGGAGTCTCTCTGGTAGGAGCCCACTGGGTCAAAGCTGTACACGGCTCCCTTCCCTTCAAGAAGGAAACAGTCTCCATGAGGCTGCATCCTGACCCCGATCTCAAATCACGGCAACAGTGTGAAGCTGAACGGACTAATGACTGAGCTAAAGTGTCAGCAACTCTCAGCGAGGAGCACAAGCCCTGCTGCACAGGGGACACCAGCAGCCTGCCTCCCGCACT
>NW_005353666.1:32517-41974 GCF_000412655.1 Myotis brandtii | reverse complement strand
ACTCCCTGCGTGCATGTGGCCTCACAGGCACGCTGGTTAATGGTCACAGGTCCCGCTCTAAGTTCTGCACCAAATTCCTCCTGAACATCCCTAGTTGGTATGGAACCAAAACTGCAACCTCTCTGAGGCTGGCCTGTGAAACACGGCAGTATGGACAAGGCCATTTCTGTAGCTCCTAAGAGCAAAAACCTTTTTAGCAGCCACAACTCCATCAGAAGGGGGCACGTCCACAGTGATGGACAGCCTACAGAGAGGGTGGGGCTGGGGCGTGGCGATCAGACCTGACCATCACACCTGGGTGCAGCATCGTCAAGAGGAATGGAAGCCAGAAACTAGAACAGAAATTTGAAGGAAGCCTCCAATGTAGAAGACGGAGGCAAAAGCAAACAAAATGAAAACCAATCTGATAAAATGCAACAACTCAAGGAAACTTCAAAGTACAACAAAATCTAACAAGAGCAGGATTCTTAAAAAAGTAATAATGATAATAAGGAAACTGAAAAACAAAAAAAGGAAAGCTGGTGGAGAAGGTGCAGAAAGAGACACAGTGAGGAAAGACCCTGGGCGAGGGTCAGAACCCGGGATGAAACAGAGGCCAACAGCAAAGTCTCAGAAAGGCCTGCTGGTTTCTTTTTCAGAAATCTGCTGGGAGGAAAACCAAGAAAAGAGATGCCTTGGTCAGAGCTGAAGACTGTCGGGGGATAAACTTCTTTAAGAAATAGCATTACTCTAAGGAAAATCAAAGACAAGATTAGAAAGGACAGTTGGAAATGCCCGAGAATCAAATCCACCTGAACAAGGAGTGCTGTCACGTGAAAATCAAAGGCCAGGGAGGGCCTGCAGTCAAACAGACCCAAACCCCAGCGTGCCAGTTAGTAGCCGTGAGCTCCCAGATCATCTCTGACTCTCAGGGGAGTTCAAGGACCTTGCCTGCCCTGCTGAAATTCAACGGTAGCCGCTAATGCTGCTAAAACATGAATTTATTGATCTGACATTCAAATCAGATATAATTTAAGTCAAAAAGGCACCAGAAGAGCTGTGCTAGGTTAGGCAGCTGATCGGTGGCTAGAATGTAATTGCCCAGGTAAAGAGTAATTAATTTCTGATGATCATTTCTAGCCCTTACACTTTCTCCTAGTTTTCAAGTGAGGCTGAAAGCCTCAAAGGACACTTGTCGGCCTAGTCTGTCTCATGGGAACCGTGCAGGTGGAAGAGCAGAGAGCCCCCAGAGCCCCTGGGTGGGGGCAGCAGGGAAGCCTGTGGGCAGAGACACAGACCCTGGAGGGACGGAACTGAGAAGCCCCGACTCCTCCCCACCCACCTTCCCTCTCGGAAGCAGACCCATTTCGCTGACCAGGTCCTCACGGACGCTTCCGTGACTTCCACAATGGGCCGCTCTGAACGGTGGCACAGACGGTCCTGAGAGTCTATGTGGTGTTTGGAAGCCACTGAAAGTCAGCACCGATCAGACCTGTGTGAAGCCTCGGTGCCTGAGCTGAGCGACACAGGAGGACAGAAACGTCCCGGCTCTGCCGGAAACCAGAGCCTTTCAAAAATGTTACAGAAACACGGACGAAAACGCACGCATTCCTTCCAAGACATCACTTTTTAAAAACTTTTTGATGTCAAATAAGTTTGTCCTCCAGATCAGATTTCCTTTTTAAGACTAAAATGCTGAGTACCTACTTCTGAACTCACTGAGACCTTGAGGAAATAGTAAAGCAACGCCTGCCGACATTCCAGCGCCAGCCGCCACCTGCTCTGTGTCCCTGGACAACCATTTATTTCCTTTCAGCTTCAGTCTCTGTTGCTCTATCAGAAAATGAAATTGTCGGGCAAGATGGTCCTTGTGGTTCTTTCAAGTCTAGATGAAACCCCGACATCTAAGACAAGCCGGCCCCTCCTTTTCCACAAGAAAGACCTTACCTTCTTCGTCGAGTCCCCCGATGATGTTGTAAACGTAGTACGGAAAGAAGCGCCGAGAGTAGAGGATTGTGGACAGCATTGCTGCAATTGCCCCCGTGGTCATGGCCTTGTTATTGGAATGCTTGTACATCTGCGATGTTTAACAAAAACAGGAATGCAGAGGCAGAATATATTTATTACAGGCTACAACAATGAACAGTAGAGTGAAAAGAATAAGTGCATATCTTGGTGAAAGAAAAGATACCTGTTTCTCTCATGATCAAAAAACTCAGTATCACTAAGGTAAAATAATTCACTAGACCAGCCCGTTTGAAATGAATAAAAAAACTAAAACAAAAAAAAGACCGTACCCTTTTATGTAATGATGTTTACTTTGAATTTATATTAGTTCACACAAACACTCCATCCATGCTTTTGTTCCGGCCCTCCGGTCCAGTTTAAGAACCCATTGTGGCCCTCGAGTCAAAAAGTTTGCCCACCCCTGCACTAGACCCTATCACTTTGGGAGGAATAAGAATTTTTAGAGGAAAGAACACTAAGTTTGCCCCTCAGCATCTGGTTTACAGACTATTTCCCATGTCATCCTTATTCCAAGACAAAGATACAAACTCCAGAGCAAACTCACACCAATCCAGCTCTTCACTCCGCATAGACCAGTCAGCAAACTGTAGCCGTGGGCCAAATCCAGCCCCACCCGTGTCTGTGAACAGTCTCTCCCATCATCACAGGCCGCCTACAACTGCTTCTGCGTTTCAACAGCAGAGCTGATTGTTGCCACCAAGACCCAGTGACCCACAAAGCTGAGACACTTCCTCTCTGGGCCTTGCAGTCTGCTGAGCCCTGATCAGACGCAGGTCGAGGCCCCTCTCTGCACAGCAGCCTCGCCTGAGAACAGAGATGAGGCCGCGCTAACCTGGCGCCGCGCTAACCTGGCACCGCAGACACTAGGACAGGGTGAGGTCTTGCTCCTGAAGCCCCTGCAGTGAGCACAGGAGCCTCCAAATCCAGGTGGCATTCATATTCAGGGGGTCCCAGCCCACATTGACTTCACCCGTGGGAACCCCAACTTACCTAACAGACCGAGGAATCCTACCAAAGTAGCAAACGTAACATAAAGTTCTCCAAATTGTCAGCCACCTGGCAACCACCTCTAAAGAGAAACCTAGGAAATACTGTGGAATTGTCAGTGACAAAGCACTGAAGACACATTAGAAAGAAGCTACAAGTGGTGCATGTGTCGGTGTCCAGAAGATTTTTTTTCCAAAATGAGTCGTAAAAAATTTTAATTTAATTTTATTTCAAAACCAAACCCCATTTATTCACCTCACCATCTATGTAATAATATATCGAATACAGTTTCACAGGCCCACTTCAGGAAGTGGGGGGGCAGGCAGAGAAGTATTGTGCACTAAGTTGACCTCACTGGTTCTTGTTTTATTTAACAAAACAACTCTCCCTGTCATGTTTATTTTTGTCCTCTAAGCCCCATTTACAAAATATTAGAAACCACACACAGGTCAATAAATGTAAGTTGCTGAAGCTCGAAATGTAAGTAGAATTTTTAAATAAGTACCAACAACCGATGAATACTGGATGAAATGGTTCCTACACATGCAAAAAGCAAGTGCCAGGTAAGTAAGCCACTGTGTAGTCCAGTGACCACGCCACTCGCAGTGGGAACCATCTCAGGTGTTACAAACAGGCAGGCACAACGTGATCACTACAGCTCATTTCTTCATGTACCAGATGGACCTACCAACCACTTAAAAACCATGACCAGAGCCAACAAAGTTAAATCAGGAACCAAGGGCAAGGGGACTGACACTGCAAATACCACCAACAGCTCTGACGAAACCTCGTCAGGCCACACGGTGAGAAACACCTACATTTCTGATGCTGACAATGGTGACTGGGAGTTCCAGCCACCTGAGCGCAGAGAACCCACCGAACACAGTCCAAACACTCCTGCCCTGGTCTGCAAACGCTTACTGCACACAGACCCTGACCAGAGTCCGGACTCGCCCTTGCTTCATCAGAGCTGATCCCACCTCAGGCCTCAGGCAGTGACATGTCAGCCCTTTACAAACGGTTGGTCCCACTCCTTCTCTCACTTCTTCCAAACACTGCCCCTCCTCTCTCCTACCCCACCAGCCTCCTGTCAACTAAAGCCTGTGAAGGTAGTAGGTAGCAATGGCTTCCCCCTTCCTACTCCTGCCCACAAGTCCTGTCTGTGAGGGGCAGGGGGAAAGCACGTCAGCTGACAGGATTCCAGACCAAGCTCCCATCAAAAAGCTTGTCTTCTCCACAGAAATCGATCCGTTTGTTTTTCAGGGAAGAGAATCTTCAGAAGAACTCCGTTCCTGCTGCCTCAAAAAAGGACAGAAATCCTCTCTGTTGTAGGGATCTGACAGGTGGATCTGTTGTGGTTTCACATTCTATATGTTAATGACGCTGCATCAACAGGTCAGTTTCTCGTACTAACCTAGCGCTTCTCCAGCTATTCTGAGCAGCAGCTATGCTGTGTCCGTAAAAGAGTCTAACGAGTTACCAACTTCCAATAGTCAGACATGTAAAACGCATCTACCTTTAGTCTTGCTTCAATAATCTTCGTCAGGGTTAGACAGTCTCCATGGAAACCGCTGCATCCAATGACTGTTTTGTCTGTTCTATAAAAAGCACATTTCAGGACATTGAGTTGGTTAAACAGTAAAGCAAAACACCTGCTGGGCAATGTTAGCCCTAGAGCTCCTATTCCCATTGCTCACTGAGTGGTAATGGGACAACTGCCATTGCCACTCAGTGGAGAATGGAAATGGGGAGGGGGAAGGTCTGTAATCAGATATCTAACTCCTTCCATCACATCAATTAAAGAGAAAAATACCAAGTTTAACAGAAAAAACTAAGAAAATGTATTTGTAATACATATGACCAAAGTCCAGTTTTAACTTTCTTAGTCTACAATTATGAAAAACGTTAACACCACAAGGGATCATGGGGGTGTAACGTGCAGCATGGTGACTGTAGTCACTAATATTGTCTTGCATATTTGAAGCTGCTAAGATGAGTTCTCATTACAATAAATAAATCTGTGCAACTATGTGCATGGACAGGTTTTACCTGGACTTATTATGATCATTTTACATTATATACAAATTAGAATCATGTTGTACATCTGAAACTAAGTTGGGTAAAATGTTATGAAAGTCACATAAAAGTAGACACAAGTCACCATAAACATATGAAAAGAGCCTCTGGGTCTATCAGAAATCCACATCTAAACAAGAGACGATTTCCACCTATCGCACTGGCTGTAATGCCTCGTGCTGGCAGCCTGTGGAAAACGGTCCTCTCAGATGCTGGGAAGGAGGACACATCGATCTCACCCTCAGAAGGGCCACTGGCTGGATCTAGCAAAGGGTTAAGCGCACATCACTTTCACGCAATAATCCCACTGCCGGACATTCATCATGCCAGCAAGTTTGCAAAGATATGTTCAGGTCACTTGTGTGAGTATACATATTATTTTAGTGGCTCTCCAAAACAAACAAAAAACATCCCAAATGCCCACCAGAAGGAAACTGATTAAATTTTGGGACATCCATACAAGTTCAACCATATGTCTCAAAAATAAACCCATAAATCTGGGTACTGATCTATAAAGAAAGCTAAACCCACCTCGTCAAGGACTATTTAGCAGAAGCCATGATTTCTTCCTTTCAGACTTTCTGGACGAGCATACAAATCATTCTTGTCCAACTGTGGACCCCCGACCCTCTGGGGCATCACCAGCTACCAGCATTTCCTGATCTCTCCCTACAACCAGCCTCTCTGCGGAGGTAAAGACCTTCAATCCAACACCAAGATGGGCTGACAATACCAACAGTTAGGACAACATTTTGGGAGCTTCAAGATGCTTTTCCCAAATATCCAAATACATCAGTGGACTGCAAAGAATGAAGTGTTAACTGTAGAGTCTCAAGCAGGTGGGGAAGAGGCAGGCTCAGCTCTAGGTCAGCCCCAGAGGGCGTGGGATCAGGGTATTCAGGCAGCTTCAGCTGTACACATGGTCTAGGGCTGACAATGGATGACAGGGACACAGGAAATTGTCAGTGTTCTATCTACTCCTAGAACTGAAGTATGTCATAAAAAAGAATGGGTCTTCACTTTAGCAGCATACACACTAAAATAGGATGTTACAGCCCTGGCCAGTGTGGCTCAGTTAGTTTGAGCATCATCCCGTACACCAGAAGGCAGCAGGTTCAATTCCCAGTCAAGGCACATACCCAGGTTGGGATTTGATCCCCAGTCGGGGAGCATAGAGGTGGGGTAGGGGGGGGCAGTCGATAGATATTTCTCTTACACTGATTTTTTTTCTCTCTCTCTCAACTAAAAATAATAATAAGATAAAGTAGAACATTATAAAAAAGAGAAGACTACACAAAGATGATATCAATAAAGTTATATCATTCACTACTTTCAAATTATAAAAATTACATCTTAGAAGAAGCAAGGTAGCATGGGTGCACTATAAACCGGAGAGGAGAACGAGGCATCAAAGATGGAGAAGTGGTCAAAGAGGGAACTGAGCCCTGACCGGTTTGGCTCAGTGGATAGAGCGTCGGCCTGCGGACTGAAGGGTCCTGGGTTCGATTCCAGTCAAGGGCATGTACTTTGGTTGCAGGCACATCCCTAGTGGGGGGTGTGCAGGAGGCAGTTGATCGATGTTTCTCTCTCATCGATGTTTCTAACTCTCTATCCCTCTCCCTTCCTCTCTGTAAAAAAATCAATAAAATATTATATATAAAAAAGGGGAACTGGGACGATGAAGACAAACTTCAGTTCTCGGAGGTAATATGTGTCGGTCCACCCTGAGCAGGAAGGACAGACCTCCCTTCTTTACCACCTCCTGCACACACAGGACAAACCTCCTCAGTCCTTTCCTGTTACAATTCAGGTGCAAAAGGCTCTTTTGGACCAACCTGGGAATTAACCACCATGTACAACTGTCGCCAAAAATGTTAGTTACAAACCACTGCCAACCTGCAAGATGCATTTAGCTGACTTATGCAGACCCTTTTTTTTCTTTCTGTACATGACTTTATTTTTGTATTTTAGAAAAAATGGATCTACTAACACTGTGAGCCACGGGTGCAACTGCTTAGGACACGGCTAAATGTTTCAGGTTAAAAAAAATGGGCAGATTAAAAAAAAAATTTAATGGATTCATGGATACAAGGATGAGAAAATACGATAATTATGTAAAATGCTAATAAGATCTAGGTGGCAATATATGGATGTTCACCACAACATTTTACTTCTGTTGTATATTTGAAATTTTTCATGACAAAATGTTGAGATGAAAATATTTAGTTTATGAAAGGCACTGTTGGTATCCACATATGGCAGATACGATGAACACTACATAGTAAATTATCAGGAAATACTAATTTATAAAATTGTTTCCTAACAAAAATGCAAAGCCCCAAACAGGCAGTCTAAGAACTCATGCAACACACTGTTTAGAAGTTAAATCTCTGTAGCATTAGATTACCACAAGGCTGGGAAATGTGGAATTAGAAATTTACTTACAATTTGTAACATTTGGGACTGTCCCGGGTGTGGATTGAAAACCCTTCACTCAATCGAGTATCAGAAGCAACAATTGAAAAATCTTCTCCAGCAATAGCCAATACAGTACTGAGGGAAAAGAAGGGAAAGAAAATTAATGAGTCCTCCTGGATGGTAAACAAGCCCGACCCAACAGAAGGGCGCGGGTCCAGTTCCGACCACTGCAATAAAGCGAGTATCACAGAGCGAGTCAGATTTTGGGTTCTCTGAGCATAGAAAAGTTATGTTTATACTACACTGAAACCAGTGTGCAATACCATTATGTATTTTAAAAATGTACATACCTTAATTTAAAAATGTTATTGCTAAAAAATGCTAACCACTTGTAAAGAACGCATCATCTGTGAGCACGTGAAACACAACACGAGGTGTGCCTGCGCTGGGAGAAAACCACTGGATGCTAGCAAGAGCAGGATTCAGATAGAAGAGGTGAGATCAGGAAAGGCTAAGGGTAATCTGGAAAAATACCAAGAGTTGCCTAAAACACAGCCTACATCACAGCAAAGGGCCCGTAGTGGGAGGTAAAAGAAGAGCTACAGAATTATCATCATTATTAAAAATTAAATACCTGCCCTGCTGGTGTGGCTTGGTGGTTGAACATCAACTTATGAACCAGGAGGTCACGGTTCGAGTCCTGGTCAGGGCACATGCCTGGGTTGCGGCTCAAACCCCAGTGTAGGGTGTGCAGGAGGCAGCCAGTCAATGATTCTCTCATCACTGATGTTTCTAACCCTCTCTCCCCCTCCCTTCCTCTCTGAAATCAATTAAAATTTTTTTTCAAAAAATAACACTGAGAAAAGGTAACTCAATTTAATAATCAGAAATTCATAGGGCTTAAATTGGATTGCAATGGGCTAAAAAGAGAGTAATGGATACTGAATATTCAACACCTTGCACAGTCTTACAAAGAATTCACAACTGCCTTATGAAATGGGTCTAATAGCCACCTGATGACCTAACTACTCCATCAGTTGTCACCAAAAGTGTTAGAAGTGCAAGAGTAAAGCATAAACTCAGTGGACACAGAGATATGGATTCAAGTCCTCGCTCAACCTCACACCAGCATTGTGGCTGGAGCCCCAGGTTCATTGTAAAAACGGGGCTAATACCATCTAACACTCAGGGCAGCATGAGGATGAAAAAAATGTAACGGCTGGCAATTTACAAAATGCTTGATTCTCCTCCAAACTCTTAGAAGCTGTGTTAAAAAAGTGGAGAGGCCGCACTGCCCTTTAGTGGCAGGCACAAGGCTAAAATCAAAACTTCCACTCTCCTGCCAACACATCCCAAAAACATGCATGAGAACCTCAAATCCACAAGACCTGTTCAAACAGCCTGGCCGTCTTCCCATCGGTGTGTGCGCTGTACCTAGTTCAGTGGGTAAACTGCAACCACTGCCTCAATTTACAGCTGCCAAGAGTCCTTATGGGGCATCGCCCTACAACCGCGTTCTTTTAGTGCATGTCAAGGAAAAGCACCACGTGACGTAAAGCTGGTATTCTTATTTTAAAAAGGACAACTTAAATGTAACATGCAAGATAACATTTTTAAAGGCCTTCTTCTGAGTATTCTCCCCCGAACTTAGGCTAAATCTTAAAAAACAAGCACTTAACTATGAAACGAAACCCGGCCAACTAATCCTACTTTCTACCTAAAATAACAGAAAACGATTAAATTGTTTGATCAACCCTTTTAGCTACAGACACAACTATGCATCGACCAACGCGGACTGATTCACCGCAGACGCTACACCTGCCCGTCTCTGCCGCTGGGTCCCTCCGGGAAGCTCCCCCGCAGCGGAGGCCGGGCTTCCGTGTCCACCTGCGGCCTCACTGCCCACCGGCCGTCCGCACCGACACCCAAGCGATGGGCCGAGAGGACAAGCCACCCAGAGACTGAGGCC
>NW_005353666.1:31127-32239 GCF_000412655.1 Myotis brandtii | reverse complement strand
GTGCCCGGCTCCCAGAGGTCCGCGTGGCCGCCGGGCCCCCGACTCCAAGAAAGCTAACAGAGGTGTTAGGGTTTTCTTTCTTAAGAAAACATCCGAATTCCCTCTTGATGTACAGGAATTTTAAAGTCTGACCATACAAAAATGATTGTCAACACTATCGCGCATCGCAAAGTCCAATCGTCTACCGGAGTGCAAGTTGGTGCGGCCGTATTTGGAAAGCGACTGGCATCACCTGGCATCGTTGGAGAGAAGCACACCTGAGGCCCCAGCAGTTAAGCTCCCCGGTGTGCACTCCGCCAGAAGGCATGTGCAAGAATGTTCACATAGCATTGTTCGCAATAGCCCCAAACTGGAAGTGAGCAAATGTCCACAAACGCAGGCAAATGTCACAGCAACGACGGTTAACCGACGTCCGCTAGGGAGGGGTCTTCTGTCGGGACACGCTACATAACAGCACAGAGCAGGAAGGGCCGGCAGTACCCGGCTTCCTGATTTATAACATCCTGTTCATCTGGACGTGTGTTTTCATTTTCTTACATGAATATATTTTACAATTTCTTAAAAGTGCTTTTAAAAACGGAGAAACAGGCGGAGAGGCAGGCAACGGGGCAAAGGTCACGCAGACAGTCGCTTTGGAAATCCACTTCTCCTCAGCTTCCAGCAACGACCAATGAGAAGACACGGGCCAGCTGGCCCGCCCCGGAACTCCCGAATAGCTCCGCCCCTCAAGCCCTTCAAACCGTTTATCTCGGGAGGCGCCGGAAGTGACGCAGCGCCCACACTTCTCAGGGCCCCCACCGGGGCGTGGCCTCGCGGTGAAGTCGAGCTGGACTGGCGGAAGTGACGTTACTCAGCTTCCAGCAACGACCAATGAGAAGACACGGGCCAGCTGGCCCGCCCCGGAACTCCCGAATAGCTCCGCCCCTCAAGCCCTTCAAACCGTTTATCTCGGGAGGCGCCGGAAGTGACGCAGCGCCCACACTTCTCAGGGCCCCCACCGGGGCGTGGCCTCGCGGTGAAGTCGAGCTGGACTGGCGGAAGTGACGTTACAAACCTGCGCCGGGAGCTCTGGAGGGTCGGCCAGGGTCGCCGCGGCGGGCGCCTGGGCCGCC
>NW_005353666.1:14876-30636 GCF_000412655.1 Myotis brandtii | reverse complement strand
CCGCCCCCGCCGCCCCGCCGGGCTGACACGGGGCCGGGTCCTCCTTTACCGCCGCCGTCTCTCCTTGTCGTTTTTGTATATGCGGCACTTCTGTGGTTTTAGGGTAACGATGTCCAAAAAGTAACTTTTCGTGTCTCTCTGACACTTTCTGAAGCGGGTTCTCGTTTTTACGTTTTTAGCCTGTTTTTCAGGAGTGTGGCCCGTTGTCCTCACAGTGATCATCGGGTTCCTGGTCCGTTCAGGAAACGTCAGTGTTTGCGCTGCAGCAGCTCATGCTTGAGGCGCATGTGGGTTTTGACTTTTAACTTGTAACTAAGACCCGCAAGGCTAGTGAGAACGTCCTGTTAGATAAGGTTTAACCTGATATCTAGTAATAATGCCGCACGTTTATCCTGTGGGACAAGGAAGTGCCGCGTGTGAGCATCACTTCACCCCACGTGATTCAACCGGTACCCAGGGCTGCACAGCTCATCCCAACGGAACGGAACCAGGGCCTCTGAGCAGTCACTTGGTTCTTTGTCTAAAAGTAACTTCAAAAATTAAGCCAAGGAAAAAGTAGTAATTTAAGGAAAGCCAGATAGAGGCACACTTTGTGTTTACGTCATCTAGAGAGGTAAAGTTATTACATAAAATGGACAGCTTCTACAGTGTTTCATGAAGTGGCAGGTCAATACATGATCACACTAAAGTGCATTGGATCCAATTAAATGTTTATTGAATTCAATGCCCAAGACACTAAAGGTATAAAACTAATTGGAATATTTAAGAGCCTGAAATTGGCCTAATAGGGCTGTGTACACAGAGCAAACTCAGGCATAAAGTTTGCTTGGGAATTTGTTTTCTCTGGGTATTTTTCCCCAAAAGATTTCAGTGCTGATTATGACACCTTAATTTTGAACATTAGGAACATTTAAGTTAAATATGTAACAAAACAGTTTGTCCTTGGGGCAGTTTTGCATGCAGTCACAGGCAACATGGAAGGAATGAGCTTTCAGCTTTATAGACAAAATGCTTCATTTGGGGGTTTGTGTGCGTGTCACCACGAAACTGGCTTATGAGATTGTAGAGCTCATGTGTGTTCTCACATCAACCTTCACCTTTTCAGGGCAGCGTCTTGGTGTGAAGAGAACCGAGAGCTGCAGGAGTTGCTAGTAGGTTGTGCTGGGAATGCTCCTGGGAGAGACCAGCTGCTGAGGCAGCGCCAGTGCAGAGGCTGTCGACTTGCCCAGAAGAAAGGGATCGCCATGGATCAGAACAACAGCCTGCCGCCCTATGCTCAGGGCCTGGCCTCCCCGCAGGTAACAGAGCGTCTGCTCTTGAAGATGGACTTGTATTCTTCAAGCCTTTCACATCTTGTTGAGAAGGGCTCCTAGGCTTTCAAGAGGCATGATGGTGTATACTTTGCGGAGTCTCTGTGGAAGCAAAAATGTGTATTTGTCTATAAAAACATGTGTCCTGCAGGTGTTGTCTCCCTGTCTGTGGTTTACTTTTTAATTTTCTTGATGGTGCCTTTTGGAAAGTAGAAGTTCTTCCTTTTTCTATGGTCTCTTTATCACCGTTGCTTCATGGTTCGTCTTCTGTGTCTTGTCTGAGAAATCTGCCTACCTGAACTCATAAGGTGTTTTTCTGTGTAGTTCTTGTTTCTATGTGTATATCTGTCACTTATTTGTTTTTAGCTCATTGTTACATAAGGCGTAAAGAAAGGCAGACCTTTCAAAACCTGAGCCTTAGTCTTTTTAAGTTAACGTAACCTGCGTTTTTTCTAGCCAGTATTTTTATAGAAGTTAGTGGTAGACGCAGTGGAATAATGTCTGTCCTTGGGGCCACAGTGTGTAGTTTGTCTTCCTCCTGTTGTTTCTGCCACCATGATGGTGAGATAGTTTGACATAAATGTCTTACACATTTCTAGCTTATGTTTTCTGCCAAATAAAGTGGCAGAGCAGGAAAGGGTTGTGGCTCCTGGGTCTTGAACTTATTTGAAAATCTAATGGAAACGGAACCCCTCCATGCAGAACTGTCAGGAGCGGCTTTAGGAGGTTCACAGCCGCCACGAGCTCTGCAGGCTCCACAGCCTCCATGGATGTCGGTGTTGGAAAATGTGCTTGTGATCTTGGCTCATCTGCCAATAAGCTCTGTGTTCTTGGGCAACTCATGTAACTGTTCTTAGTCTCGGTTTCCTCATTTAATGAAGAAAGAAGAGCGTGTGTTTCCCTTCCCAGAGAGCTGTAGGTAAGACTCGGGGCGATTAATAAATGTCACGATGTCTGGAAACGTTGAGAAGCAATGTAGAAAAGTAAATTGATGCTCTGATAGATGCATTGGGTTTTGTTGATTAAACCTTTTGAGAGCAATGATTAATCTTTTAATGGTGTTAGAATAATCATCACGACCACTGCTAGCACTCAGTGTTTTCAATGTGCCTGTCATCCTGCTGGACGCTGCAAGTGGATTTCTCTAGGGTAACCATGTAATTTATCCAAGCTGGTGGAAATGGGGTGCTACCTAGACGGTATGCAGGATAATGGTTTAAACAAGGATGTGGGGTCACCCCAGTGGTCTCCCTGATTCTTTCTAACAATCTCAGGGCATTTTTGTCCCCTAGGTAGACCTGAAGGGTTAAGCAACTTCCTCAGGTTCTCACGTGTAATAAGTAGCAGATTTGGCTTTCACATCTAAGCTCCTACCTACTATATTATGGTAATTGAAGAAAGTGATGTGTGAAAGAACAGCAAGTTCCTCCCTATTAATGTTCAATAACTGCATTTACACCGGGAGGCGTCTGTCTTTACACATCTCATCTGTTCTCTCACCAGGCAGCACCAACCAGCCTAACCCACCGTTCTGACTTTCCACAGGGCGCCATGACTCCTGGAATCCCCATCTTTAGTCCGATGATGCCGTATGGCACAGGGCTGACTCCACAGCCCATTCAGAACACCAACAGTCTGTCCATTCTGGAGGAGCAGCAACAGCAGCAGCAGCAGCAGCAGCAGCAGCAGCAGCAGCAGCAGCAGCAGCAGCAGCAGCAGCAGCAGCAGCAGCAGCAGCAGCAGCAGCAGCAGCAGCAGCAGCAGCAGCAGCAGCAGCAGCAGCAGCAGCAGCAGCAGCAGCAGCAGCAGCAGCAGCAGCAGCAGCAGCAGCAGCAGCAGCAGCAGCAGCAGCAGCAGCAGCAGCAGCAGCAGCAGCAGCAGCAGCAGCAGCAGCAGCAGCAGCAGCAGCAGCAGCAGCAGCAGCAGCAGCAGCAGCAGCAGCAGCAGCAGCAGCAGCAGCAGCAGCAGCAGCAGCAGCAGCAGCAGCAGCAGCAGCAGCAGCAGCAGCAGCAGCAGCAGCAGCAGCAGCAGCAGCAGCAGCAGCAGCAGCAGCAGCAGCAGCAGCAGCAGCAGCAGCAGCAGCAGCAGCAGCAGCAGCAGCAGCAGCAGCAGCAGCAGCAGCAGCAGCAGCAGCAGCAGCAGCAGCAGCAGCAGCAGCAGCAGCAGCAGCAGCAGCAGCAGCAGCAGCAGCAGCAGCAGCAGCAGCAGCAGCAGCAGCAGGCAGCAGTGACGACAGTGACAGCCGCAGTGCAGCAGTCAACGTCCCAGCAGGCTCCTCAGGGGGCCTCAGGACAGACACCACAGCTCTTCCACTCACAGACTCTTACCACTGCACCCTTGCCGGGCACCACACCCCTGTACCCCTCGCCCATGACCCCCATGACCCCCATCACGCCTGCCACGCCAGCCTCTGAGAGCTCGGGGATTGTGCCACAGCTGCAGTGAGTACTTGTGTCCTCTTGCTGCCTGGGAGGATCCCTTGGAGCCTGCCACTGCTCTTTGTTTTCAGAGGCATCCATAGATCTTACAGGGCCTGGATCACAGTCTCTGTCTCACTTGAGAGGGAAGCAAAGCTGTTCTAGTGAGTCGCCCTCCGTGAGAAGCTCTCCCAGCTTTAGAAGTTGGCAGCTCGTGCCTGTGCTCTTGGACCAGCAGAATCCCGTGTGTGTTTTCTTGTTGTAGACATTTCCCTGTAGCTGGTTTGCTCAGTCAGGCCAGATAGCTACTTCCCTTGGCATGCTGTCTGTCTTTGGTACGGTTAGTTACTTAGTCATAGAATTAGTATGGTTCATAGTGGTCCTTGTTTTTTATTGGTTATTATGAGGGCTGCATATACATCTTTGAAGAGCTGTGGATGGCTGTTTTCACACAAGCTGAGGATGGCTGTTTTTGCCCTAAATGGACTTTTCTACCTAAAGGGAGTGGGTTCTATATGTAACAGGATTCGGGGTGGGGTGGGGGTGGGGGGAATACAATATATTCATACCGTGGGGAGGAGGAAGTATCTAACTGGTATAGAGATGGGTGGACGGCGGCCGCACAGCACTGAATGCATTGGACACCACTGGGCGGTGCACTAAAACTGGTGAAGGTGCTAAATTTTATGTTATGTGCTTTTCAAGACAACTTCAAAATGAGAAAAAAATACATTTAAGCCCCTAGCTGGTGTTCCTCAGTGGTTAGAGCATTGTCCTGTGCACCCTAGGGTTGCAGTTTCTATTCTTGGTCAGGGCACATACCCAGGTTGCAGGTTCGATCCCTGCTTGAGGTGCATGAGTGAGGCAACCGTCTCCCTCTCCCTCTCCCTTCTACTCTCTCTAGAATCAATGAAAAACATATCTCAGATGAGGATTAAAAAAAAAAAAGAAAGAATGCATTTAACTGTTATATGACTAAGTGTGTGATAGATGCACCAAAATGTACTTGACTGAGTTCATACATGGACAAGTGTTGCAGGCAGGCGTGTATGGAAGTTGATTGGAAGGAAATGGGTGACGTGGAGATGAAAACATTGCTGAGTGCCTTACAGCTGTGCACTGGCACCCACGGGAGGTGCGTCTGCAGTCTGGGTGCACTGTGCACAGGACAGTGATGCCGGGTCCATGCACGATAGTTTTATTCAGGGGGCACTGCGCACAGCAAGTCTACACTTTCAAGACCACGAAACTATAGAGTGAAAATGTAGGTTGGCTCTGTTTAATTTTTTATTAAAATTTGTAATAAAGTTGTTTTTCACTGTAGTATATTTTTTCTTTTGTAAGTTATTCATAAAATGATACAAGAATACTAAAAATGGGGGTCTTGGGCATAGATAATACATGGTTGTCTGTTTTTCTTGATTTACTGAGAGTTAAGCAGAATAAAACAGGTTTTTTTCCTTTGTTCTGAGTTATTGTTCTTCCAAAGGATACTTATTTTGAGAGGACTGAGAAAGTCATGCCTGCCCATTTTCTTTGTAAGGAGCGGTCTTAGGGTTAGCAGTGGTGGTGTTTCAGAGCTCAGAGATGAGGTGCGTCGGTACCGGTGAAAGGCTAGGGCTCTGGATAGATGGTTCCCGACTCTGGTTCTGAGGAGCCACGTGTCTCCTGGGCAGGTTACCCCGTTTAAGCCTCAGTATATGTGAAATGCTCACCATGGTATATGTTACTTTTTAAACACCTAAAAAATGTCAATAATTTATTAAAATTGAAATTAAGTTTAAATTTAATGAAATCAAATTAGTTCGATTGAAACAATCAGGTTTCTAGATAATCATCTAACACCTCATCCTGTAAAATTTAAATGAATAAATCATGTTTTCTTTTCAATTTTTTTGCAGAAATATTGTATCCACAGTGAATCTTGGTTGTAAACTTGACCTGAAGACCATTGCACTTCGTGCCCGAAATGCTGAATATAATCCCAAGGTCAGAGCAATTTTAATATATTTCAAACTGTAGTACAGGAATTTACTTGTCAAGATCCCTGGATCAAAACATTTGTGCCATGGTAATAAAGGAATGCTGCCTCTGAAAGCCAACTGGAAATAGGAGGTCACTTCCACAAGCCTTGATGTGCTTGTGTTCTGCCTTATTAATTCCTTCTGGAGGTGAAGGTTTTTCAAACAAAGTTTATAGTTACAGAAGCTAGTCATGGGAAGCAGCAAATATAAGGTAGAAGTAGAGGCCCTTGTGTAATTAAAGAAAAAAAAAATTGAGCCCTGGCCTGTGTGGCTCAATTGGTTAGGTTGTCCCAGGCATTGGAAGGTCCCTGGCTCGATTCTTGGTCAGGCCCCATGCCCGGATTGTAGGTTTGGTCGTATGGGAGGCAGACCAATGTTTCTCTGTCACATTGATGTTTCTCTCCCTCTCCCTCTCCTCCTCCTTCCCTCCCTCCTTCCCTCTCCCTTCCTCTCTCAATTAAAAAAAAAAAAAATTTGCAAGTACTCCCTATCTTACAGGAATGTAGGAAAGAATATACAGGTCGTGGTTCAACTCAATCGTCACAGTTCTGCTTCCTGTGCGAAAGCTTGTGCCCTGCTTGGTGATGGGAGGTCCTGCCTGGGGGCACGTGCGGGTGCTATGGTGGCTGTGCACAAGGACTTCTTAGCTGTCATTGTCTAGTTTTCCTCACATGTTAATGACTCTTCACCATTCCAGCGGTTTGCTGCGGTCATCATGAGAATAAGGGAGCCCCGGACCACAGCCCTGATCTTCAGTTCCGGGAAAATGGTGTGCACGGGCGCCAAGAGGTAGGTGCAGAGAGGCCGTCTGTCTGTGCTTTGTGTGGTCTCGGTGGTAGGCTGATGCTTTAATCAAATGCTGTTGTTGCTTTCTTACTGCAGTGGTTGGCTCTAATCACTCTAGTCGGCAGTAATTTCATTTTTTTAAAGTTAGGCCTGGCCCTGGCTGGTTGGCTCAGCTGGTTGGAGTGTCATCTCGTACACGGAAAGGTGGCAGGTTCTGTTCCTGGTCAGAGCACATACCTGGACTGCGAGTTCGATCCCCGGTTGGGGCGTGTACAGGAGGCAACTCATCAGTGTTTCTCTCTCACATTGATGTTTCACTCTCCCTTTCCCTTCCTACCTCTCTAAAAATCAACTTTTAAAAATCCATAAAAAAATAAAACTTAGGCAAGACTTTTAGACATATGTTACCATTGCTTATTTCTCTACAATTCAGTTGCATTTTATGTGTTTTGGGTAAAATATTACATCACAACTATTAAAGATTCCTTTATGTAAAAAATTTTATACATAACACAAATTCATGCCCAAGGGGAAAAAATCTGCCTAGGGATGAGGAGAGAGCCGCAGACCCCCTTGGCTCTGGCAGTGACGTGGTGGCAGGTGCCGCTGCCCTCGTGGGGAATGGTGTTGGTTCTGATGGTCTGAGTCATGCGCCTTCGTGTCAAACGCTGGTGCCTGTGTTCTGCCTCAGTGTGCAGCGAGCCCCTCTGCGAAGGCTTTGACTAGTCTAAGCCTAACAGCCCACAGACTTGGTAGGAGACACAAGGAGGGAGGATTAAACAGAAGTGAAGTAAAATGAAGTAAATAAACTCCTAAAATAAGAGGTGATTGATGCACTTGCAGGTGTTAATGTAGAGAGGGGCTGTGGAGCTTTTGCTAATTCTGAACTTGAAAGTCGTCTTTTAAGGAAGCCATGGGTGCGGACATTCTGGCTCTGGTCTCAAAGTGTTTTTCAGAAGGCGAGACGTGGGTCTGCCCTGGCTCCACGTGCCTCTTCATTTTGGCGTCTTTACCAGCTTGTTTTACTTGGGACGCGGCTGGGGAACATGGGGTTTCCCAGTGGATGCTCCATGTGTTGCCTTCACCGCAGGCACGCCATCTTGTACCTCACAAGGAACAGTGGGTATCTGTGTGGGTGACTTTTGTCAAGATAAGAAGTCATAAATACATTTATTATTATTAAAGAAAAAAAAGGCACTGCGTGTACGGTTAATTTTTGTCATTCCTGACCCTGTACCTGAGAGTCTTGTTGAGGATGGTATCATTGCTCTCATTCTCCGTGTTCTACATAAGCTCTGCGTTCGGAGTCAGTTTTATTCAACAGGTGAGTTATAGAAATGGACATAAAATAGGGGAGAACTAGTGTGTGCATTCTTTAAGTACAAACCTCACCAGTATTTTCCTATCAAAATGAAGCTTGTTCATTTTCTCTCAGTAGGAATTTGTGAGCTAAAACACAAAAGCAGTGGTCATGGTGGTGATTGTATGCGCACATCTGTAAACCCTGGGGGCTGGTAGTAATGGGGTGCATTGGAAAGGTGATCATTTTGGTAGGCCTAGTTCCCTAAATTTGTTTGTGTCTGCAGATCTCTTTTCTTATTGGGAAGGGGTGACCAGTTCACACTTTGTAAAGTGACTCATTTAAATAACTATTTTAGCTGGCTCTGAGTATGAATAGCTCACTTTTTCCTTTCCCTAGTGAAGAGCAGTCCCGACTAGCAGCAAGAAAGTACGCCAGAGTTGTGCAGAAGTTGGGTTTCCCAGCCAAGTTTTTGGACTTTAAGATTCAGAACATGGTGGGGAGCTGCGATGTGAAATTCCCCATAAGGTTAGAAGGCCTGGTGCTGACCCACCAACAGTTCAGTAGGTAAGTCTGAAGGGTGTTGGGATTGCTTTTGGCAGCAGTCTGTTTACAAGTTCATGATAAATTGTCTGTAGCTCCCACTGTGTTTACTGTGGAGGTTTCTCCCGATGGCTGGAGTGACATCTCTGGGTCTCGCTGGCCTTCCCACTGCATGTGGTAACGTGAAAACCCCCTTTACTGGGTGACATTTTTTTTCTTCAATTTATACATTTTTTATTGTTATACCGGGTGAAATTGATTCCCCTTCTGTATGTTCCATCATCATATTGCTCAGTGACTACATTTCAAATGTGTGAATTAGCCCTTTGTACGCCATAAGTGTCTATAGACGTATAGATGGTTTCTGTTTTGGACGCGTGGCAGTTAACTGGTTAAACCCACCACCTTGTGCGTCAACCTTCCCCCTTCGGTCTACTCACCATTATCAGATCCACCAGCGAAGGGCATGGTTGAGGGACATGAATATTCTTTCTGCTTCTCCCTGCTGAGAACTACCAGGTAGATGGTCCCTCCCCAGCCTCCCTGCTTGCAGCACCCCTCAGGCTTACTGTGCCCTTTGGGGTACCAGGGCCTTTGCACATCCCACTTTCATACTTGGCATAGTCTCACTTTTGCTTTGAGCACTCCCACTCACATTTCTTACCCGAGCACCTCTTCCTCAGAGAAACCTTCCTGAATTTTCTGCTCGGTAACACACACATCCTGTTTTCAGTCTCTGAATTAATGCCATGAGATTTCTAGGTTTAGAATAAGGCACGTGAGTAGAGCAGCCAAACAGTGGGGTCAGGGAAAGGTTCATTCTCTACCCAGTATCTGCTCCAGCACTTTGGTTAAATTGCCTGACCAGGGTGAACAGCTAGAGAATATTATAATGTAAGGAGATGAGATGAGAATGATTAAAAGGCAAAACGTTGCTGTCAGATCTGAGAAGCAATGTTACCCCTAAACTTGTCCAGAGTAACACTGGGTAAGGGTCAGAGAGACTTTAGGACATTCATGTAAAGCTCTTGTTATGCCAGAAAATCCACTCAGTAGAGAGTGATTTAGTCTTCAAGTGCAAATGACCGGTTGCCCTCCCTGGCCTTCCGCCCCCTCTCCTTTGATGCTCCTTGAGGAGCTGGGCTTGACCTCCTTACAGCTGTTTTTTCGTGTTTTTGCTTATAAAGGTTTTCATTTTATCTAAAAGCATGGGCAACTTTTAATTTATAAATTGTTCTTTATGTTTTCCTTATAGTTATGAGCCAGAGTTATTTCCTGGTTTAATCTACAGAATGATCAAACCCAGAATTGTTCTTCTTATTTTTGTTTCTGGAAAAGTTGTATTAACAGGTAAGTTGTAACAAGAAGTGGTGTCTGAAGATTTGAAAGTTTAAAGAACGTCATTTTCTCCATGTGAGAAGTAATTTCGCTGGTAGCTACTTGCAGAGGCCTTTTCTTTCCTCCCACCCGAACATGCTGGCAAAGAAACATACCCGAGAGGAGGGAAAATCAGACCCCATTCCTGCTGGTCCTCCAGCCCAGGCTTGACCTGTGGGGAGGGGAGAAGATGGGCATCACATTGGATAAGAGATGGAGTTCTCGTGGGAAATGGTCCTAAAGCCTTTGCGTTCATCAGCAATGTGGTTTTGAGATAACAAAGGGAGATTCGGAGGAGCTTGGTGGGAGGCAGCAGTTGGGGAATACTGTTCAGCCATTGTTACTGCGCCTGTGGCCCTGATCTGGTGCAGGGACCAGCACCGTGATGCCTGCAGAGGGAGGCTGAGTCACATAGGGCATCGCTTTTGTAATTTAAAAAGCCCTTTTAAGAAAACTGCTTTAAAAACAAAATTGTGACAAGGGGTTTTTTCATTAATATTTTAATGCCTGCGTCTGCTCGTCTACCTCATGGAGAGATTTGTGCTAATGGTTTTAAAATCGTAATTTTGCCTCTCAATAGGTTAAGAAATGCCATTTTAGACTCATCACTACCCCACTTGTCTTCATAGGTGCTAAAGTCAGAGCAGAAATTTATGAAGCCTTTGAAAACATCTACCCCATCCTCAAGGGCTTCAGGAAGACAACGTAATGGCTGGCCTGCCCTCCCACCCACTTGTAAAAACACATCCGTTTTGGTACATTTAAGTGGTGGTGGTGTGGGTGGCCTGGGTCCGCGTGGGTTGCAGGCTGCATGTACGCCTGGGCACGCACCAGGTGTTACTGTAGTGCTGCCTGTCTATTTAGATTTAGATTTTAAACTCTTACTGCTGTTGACAAATTGGTTTAAGAAACAAAACTTTGGTGTTAAAGCCACCTCTACAATTGACTGGACTTTTAATTTTGTTTGCTTTATTCCCCATAAACCACAGTTTTTATATTTCTACCAGAAGAGTAAAAATGTTTTTTATAAGTGTTGTTTTTCTAATTTGTAATCCTAGGGTTTATTTTTGTGCCAGACACATTCCGCCCTCTCAGTATTGCAGGACAGATGTATTAATGAACACAGATGGCTGTACATATTTCTCTCCTCAGTACTCTGTACAATAAATGCTGTTTATAAAAGTGTTAGGTTGATGTTAATAAATGATGCCTTGTAAGATTTATGTGATCCTGTTAAAAAGGTTGTATTTTAGATATAATGCCTGAAACCGCTTCATTGTGTGTGTTGTTGTTTCAGTCAACATTTCATTGTCTGTTGCAATGGGAATGGAAGAACTGCCCGGAGGCTTGTTACCCATCAAACACGTCTGTCATGGTCATGCACTGAGTTCTTCGTTTTCCCAGAGACGTTGTTGCCTGTGACTCACCCTAACCCTGTCCCAGCACATCTATTTTATTCCTTAAGTCTTCTCTCCACCTCTTTTCCTTAACATTTCAGGCCATTTGGCTGGTGGATCCTCCATGTGTTGGGCCGTTTGCTAATTCGTGGTGTGGTTCTGTGTCCCGTCTCAGCTTCTGCAGGTGGGGCTGCATCCAGATGCTTGGCCCTTTCATTAAGGCTGAGTGTGTGTGCTTGTTAGGAATCAAGTATTTGGTTGTCTCTCTTCTCATTATTTGTTAGGGGGCTGCAGATGATGACATTCTAATCATTTCCCTTCTCATATTCATTGGTTTATTATCCTCTACACTGAAAATTCTTAGTATTTAAAAACACATGGGATGAGTTAAAATATCCCATAGTCAGTCATTTCACATTATTATACACACAAGTCTTCCTACCACAAACGATTATTGGAAGCGTTCCAGCGTATTCCTTGCTGTGCCTGCTGAACTGGTCAGGCCAGAGCCAGTGCCAGTGCCAGCAGCCAGTGGGCTGCTCCCCCGCATGGGCTGTCTGGTGGGGCAGAGTCTGGCTTGGCAGCAGAGATGGACGTCCTCTGCAGGAGCCATAAAATGTTTTTACATTTATAGAGGCTACTGAGTTGCGTGATGTATTTGTACATGAGAAAGGGCGGGGGTGGGGGGGCAGGCACGGGGGATGGCAGGTTGTGACAAGGAAGAGTTGGGCCAGCTCAGGACACAGCCCACTTTGCAGATCCTCCTGTAGATCGGCTCTTTTCACTCTTCACAAAAGAGCCATTTTCTTTTTAAGTTTTATTCCATCACAGGTCCACACACATGTGAAACACATGAAACTAAACACTTAGAAAAATAAAGACCCTGATGTACAAATATTTAAAAAATATGTGATCATACTAGGAATACCACCTGTAATGGTATCTTGGTGTGTGTTCAGATCTGTACTGTACTGGATGTGCATACAGGTCTGCATCAAAAACTGCACAGATACATCAAAATGCATGTAATTCCCTGTTACTGGGCATTTTGTTTCACTAATATTTAGACACTAGAGGCCCAGTGCATGAAATTTGTGCGGGGGGCGGGGAGGGGGTGGTCTCTCAGCCCGGCCTGCACCCTCTTGCAATCTGGGACCCCTCGGGGGATGTCCAACTGCCAGTTTAGGCCCAACCCTGCAGGATCGGGCCTAAACCAGCAGTTGGACATCCCTCTCGCAATCCAGGACCGCTGGCTCCTAAATGTTAGCCTGCCTGCCTGATCGCCCCTAACTGCCTCAGCCCCCATGGCTTTGTCCAGAAGGACATCTGGAAGGTAGTTCAGCTGTCTGGTTGGTCTAATTGGCATATTACACTTTTGTTATTATAGATTGTAAATAAGGCCTAAAACATCTTTGTGCCTCTCTGGTACAATTATTCCCTTAGGATAACATCCTAAAAATGGAATTGCAAGGTCTAAGAGGTTATGAGCACTTTTAAGGCTATTTGAGGTTCTCTTTAAGGTGTATCTGTTACATCTTGCTTCCAAACAAATTCCTCTGTGTAGCCGGTGCCCAGGCTGCAGCTCTCAGCACAGGTGTAGACGGCCAGGACACCCCAATCAACACTCTTGCCCAGCCTGTCGGCCTTTAGGTAGTTGAGCAGCTGAGGCATGACCTGAGAAGACAACACAGTCAGAGACCTGCTCAGGCGAGGAGCGCAGTCTGCCTTCAGCAGACCTCACATGCCAGGCTGATCCTGAGCTGTCAAGTTTCCACGCTACACAGAATTACAGACATTATGCAATGAACGTACTGAACAATGTAAAAATATTTTGCAGCTCTGTCCTCAGAACCTGTTTCATTTGGCATCTTTCACTTCCATTTGAGAAAGAAGTTCCCAAATATAAGACTGGCCGATCCATCTGGCTTGGCTGGTTATCTAATTAATTTTATTAATTATGTGCCATAAAATAGGACAGGCTTCTATCTGGGAAACTTTTTCTTTCTGTCATTTCAACAGCAGGTTCTGGTGCAATGACTGAAGGAACACTAGTTTAATGAATACAAAAAGGAAATCCGTTGATGTCTGCTCAGGAGGCCAGCAGTTGGATGGAAGAGTGAATGTCTGCCCCACCAGTAGGAAACTTCTTCACACACACTGGCAGCTCATCTCGGCATCAAGAGCTTTGTGACTAAGAACCAACCAGTGTTGGATGCAGTCCTCATAATTCCCTTTCTACCCTAAGGAACAAGTATTACCTACCACTCTGTAAGGTTACTGAATCCACTGTTAGAGGATTGATTTCCACCCAACCCCAAAATGATTCTGATGCTAACAATCTCTTTTGAAAAAACATTTACCTTAATGGCACTTAATGTATCGTAATGATACATGCATTTGTTTTCCTAACAAATCCACAAATCCACATTAAGTAGAGCAAGTTCTGAAACACTCCTCTCACAACGTAGTCATACCCTGATCAGTGGAAGAAGATGTATTACTTAAAATTACAAAGAGAACAACAGAGGCTCTGAAAATAATGCTGTATTTATACTGGGAGGTGGGGGCTGGTCCAGATGGTAAAAGCGAACACATGTAAACCCTCATCATTGTAGAAGCACACCAATATCTGGAAATTAGTAAAATTATAAATGACAGGAAAGTCATGTTACTTAGAGATGGAAAAACTACCAGATAAAGCAGTAAGACACAGTTTTAAGCTCTGAGGTGGGGCAGGAAACATGATTTTCATGGTAGGGCAATTTCTGTAATACCATTCAGACCCTGTGCATACGTTACTTTGGTAGTTTTGTAATGTTTGTTTTAAAAACATAAAGCAGGGTAATTACCTAGTAAAATAATTTGTATTTAAGGTCATACCTGGAATTCAAATATTCTCTTGGCTCCACAGGGGCAGTCTGGAATATCCTCCTCTTGGGGGACATTTTCACCAGAGATCCAGATGGGGGCAAGCCCTCTGCCATACCTGAGAATCTGAAATCAATTAGGATCACATTCCGATCACCCACATCTTACCTAAGAGTTTCCCCCGCCCCTACCCCACATATTCTCAAAGCTAATTCCTTCTCAATGTTATCAAAGCAATGATTTCAGCCTCTCTAATTCAGGATATCAAAATTGAATCAATCTCATGTTCTGTGAAGGGACTGACAATAAGCCTATTTCCCCATTCTGACTCGAACATGCGGCGTCTGTGCTTTCCTTCACACAGGTATCAGGAACCTTCATTTTAAAGGGACAAATACCAAGTGAAACAAAGTGTTTCAGTAAATACCACTTAGAGAGGCACATTTCTTAAGATATTATGTAACAATCGAATGGTTTTCCTTTATTTTGTTTAAAGCACACAGTGCTGAACACCACCTTGTCAGTGTTTCAACCTAGACCAACTCTTCCTAGGAGCTCCTGGATACTGATGTGATCCAGTGACTGGCTTATGGAAGTTTTCTCTCGTGACTGCTGTTCAAGGCCAGGGAGTGAAGGGGAAGAACAGAAGTGAGCAAGGGAAGCGTACTGAGCAATCTCCCTCTTTTTTTCACACCGCAGTTGTGATTACATAAGCTCATGATGTAACTCCAGGATCCAGGATTCTTTTTACAAAACCAGTGTCTGTGTTAACATGTCTTGTTGGTTTTTTCAAGCCATATTACACATTCCTATCCCTACTGTTTTTAGAAAATACATCCTTCACTGCCCCTAGAGGTGTTGCAGGTGTGGCTGCCATGTCCCTTCTGTGTCATTAGGTGGCAGAGAGGAGAGAGGTTTGCCTACGCCCACCATCCTGGCCTTGGACATCTGGATGGTTGACAGCCTGACACTTGGCACCTGTGCTGGGCTGCTGGGCGACCTGGAGCCCATCAGGTGTGAACTCAGTGCTGTTGCAGCAGGAGACAAGACCAGGCCACGTGCTCATGGCAAGAACCACCTGGTTAAAGTCTGATCCAGGGGCCAGGAAGGGTGTGCACCCGGCTTGGGCAGGCTGGTCAGTGGGATGGATGCAGCTGTGAACACGGTCACCTCAGGACAGATGGAGCTCCTGCTGGACCAGCCCAGGTGCTGGCCTCTGACCTGCAGAGTGCAGAGCCAGGGCCTGACTCACATCACAACAGAAAGATGTGCCTTGTGCTGCTGTGAGGGCCGTCGAGGCCTGAGAAGTGCCCTCGGTGCAGCAGAGTGCGGGCTGCTAGTCATTTATGTCGGATGCGGGGGTGAAAGCAGTCCCATGTGCTCAGCCAGCAGATGTGCCACTGGCCCGCTGCTGCTGGAGAGGCCTTGGGGATCATAGACGCTCATTCACACGTTATGAGGGGGTGAGGGTGCTGGGTAACCCGGCAGTTACATGCGTTGTGTACAGGGTTCTTCCAATAAAGGCAACTACATTTGTTTACACCAGTGATTCCCAAAGTGGGCGCTACCGCCCCCCGGTGGGCGCTGCAGCGATCCAGGGGGGCGGTGATGGTCACAGGTGCATCTGGGGGCGATGAGTAACTGCTATTAAAATTTAAAAAAAATTAATTTCCAGGGGCTGAGTAATATTTTTTCTGGAAAGGGGGCGGTAGGCCAAATAAGTTTGGGAACCACTGGT
>NW_005353666.1:14201-14724 GCF_000412655.1 Myotis brandtii | reverse complement strand
GGCGCTGCAGCGATCCAGGGGGGCGGTGATGGCCACAGGTGCATTTGGGGGCGATGAGTAACTGCTATTAAAATTTTAAAAAAATTAATTTCCAGGGGCTGAGTAATATTTTTTCTGGAAAGGGGGTGGTAGGCCAAATAAGTTTGGGAACCACTGGTTTACACTGACAGTGTGTGCAATGATCCAACTGCACAGTGTATGCTAGAAGACTTGGAGCGGATAATATAGCCGTTCTCGCAATGCCAAAAAAAGGAAGAAAAATAAAACACATCCTATATGATAGTGTAACTTTTGTTCTCTCAGTAACTGCTAAAAGGATCAGAACAGGAAAAACACCTTCCCTTTGTGTGAAGGGCTGCTGTGACGAGAGAGCTTCTAAGGATAACACCCCTAAAATAAATCCCTAAAAGAACACAAGAGCCCTAACCGGTTTGGCTCAGTGGATAGAGCGTCAGCCTGCGGACTCAAGGGTCCCGGGTTCGATTCCAGTCAAGGGCATGTACCTTGGTTGCGGGCACATCAA
>NW_005353666.1:12134-14081 GCF_000412655.1 Myotis brandtii | reverse complement strand
AAAAAAAAAAAAAAAAAAAAAAAAAAAAAGAACACAAGAGGGAACCATGCGAGTTCTACTTTACCTGTTCTGGTTCCAGGGCTATTTTATTTTTAAACTCCTGGAAAATTTTATCTTCCCTGGATTCATGTTTTGCCATGGATTCCAATTCTTCTGCAGGTGCTTCACCTAAAAACCATCCACACAACCATTATGGCAACAGGAATCATCCCCAGGACTCAACAATTCACACTGCTTGCGGGCAGCCAGTTTCAAACAACCAACTAAGTGTTGAATGAATCAGACAGCGAGGGCCAGATGTTCCCAAGGGCTTTCCCTATTTAAGATCTTTCAGGTTGGCTCTGCATGACCACCTGAATTTCCAGGTGCTCCATGAAGCACTATTCACTACCCAGGTTCCTGGTGACGACTTCTCTTCAGTAAAGTTTCACATTTAAAAGAACAGACCCAAGTCCTGGGATCAGGACGCTGTGCCCAGTACACATTAGGGCACTCAACAAATGTGAGCCCTTCTTTTTTAAAAAATGGTTTTGTTGATTTTAGAGAGAGAAGGGAGAGGGAGAGATGGAAATATAGTTGAGAAACATCCATTGGCTGGGGATCGAGTCACAACCGGGTCATGTGCCTTGACTGGGAATCAAACTGAGGACCTCTTGATTCATGGGACAACGCTCAACAGGGAGCCACCCAGGCCGGGCCATGAGCACTTCTTACCACTATCACCCTTATGCCACCCGGACTCTTACTTCAAATCTCCTCACACTTCTCTTCCCAGCTGTCCCACCTGCTCAGCTGTCCTGCCAGCTTGTTCCTCTGCACTCTTAGCTCCTAGGACCCCAGCCACCTGCACCACTGCTGTCCCCAACAGCAGTTAATCTTTGTGACAAGTATTACTATATATTTCTGATGTCCTTATATGAACTATAGACCAGTAAGCCAACATTCTAATCTAAAATCTAATTTTGACGTGGTTCTTAAGAGCTTGAGTTCTAGTGAGTGAGATGTGAGCTCAAACTCCATTTAAAACCTAACAACTTGGGTCAGTTACATGACCAAACAAGTTACACCCAGAACCTCAAAGTCCTCACTGCAAAATGGGGTTGCTAATTAATTGTGATTTTCATGAGGTCATGCCCAGAAGCCCTTGGTGCAGAGTAAGTGTTGAATAAATGCTGCTGCCAATCAGCCTCTCAGGTATCTGATCAGCAGAGGCTCTGGAGTATGATCAGCTCTAGAGAATTAACCAAATTATGTGTGTAAAACTGGTCATATTACAGGGTTCCAGGGCAGGAGGAATAGGGAAACCGAGGCAGCAAAGTTAAAACAAGCCCAAACAGTGTGGGCAATTTGCAGTTAGCATGTAACTAATAAGTCATTATCTTCCCCAGCCAAGGACTGAGAGCAAATGGTTAAAAACCTCCCTAAGGAGAGAATGCAGAAAGGGAGGGGGAGGGGAAAGGAAAAAAGGGCCGTTTCACTTCCTAAGCAGAGAAGCCAGCAGTCTCAGGCTTGGTAAGGTAAAGTTGCCAGGTGCTTCTCATGAATTCTGGGAAGGACACAACAAAATAAACAGGGACCTTGAGAATTAATCTGCACCAAAATATCCAGCAGAGGAATTTTGAAACCTACAGACAGGAGAGTATATAATGCCAGACCCCCACCCAACTGGTTCTGCAGATTAGCCGAGAGTCTGTCAGCGCTTCCTAAGCCACATGCATAGGTTTGCTTGCTTTGCTTTTTCACCAAAGGTGCATGCTCTAACTCAGTGGTCGGCAAACCGCGGCTCGCGAGCCACATGTGGCTCTTTGGCCCCTTGAGTGTGGCTCTTTCACAAAATACCATGTGCGGGCGCACACGTACAGTGCGATTGAAACTTCGTGGCCCATGCGCAGAAGTCGGTTTTCGGAAAGGAGATAGACGAAACAAGTACAGTGGGGCCTTGACTTA
>NW_005353666.1:9897-11955 GCF_000412655.1 Myotis brandtii | reverse complement strand
CGAGCCACATGCAGCTCTTTGGCCCCTTTAGTGTGGCTCTTCCTAAGCCTTAGGAGTACCCTAATTAAGTTAATAACAATGTACCTACCTATATAGTTTAAGTTTAAAAAATTTGGCTCTCAATAGAAATTTCAATCGTTGTACTATTGATATTTGGCTCTGTTGACTAATGAGTTTGCCGACCACTGCTCTAACTGCTTTATTAAATTGGCTTTTCACAATGCACTGGAGGTCTCTTGTTTAAATTTATATGAGAAGATAAGGATCAAGGTGGGGACAATGAGCGATGCCTCTCACTTCGAAAGGGCCTACTGGCCCTGGCCGGGTGCTCAGTTGGTTAGAGCGTCATTCTGATACACCAAGGCTGTGGGTTCCATCCCAGTCAGGGCACATACAAGAATCAACCAATGAACGCATAAATAAGTGGAACAATAAACTGATGTTTCTCTCTCTCCTTTCCCCTCTCTCTAAAAATCAACATCAAGAAGCCATATTTAAAATCAATGAAAAAAGAAAAAGAAAAAAGTGCCCCACATTCTCTCACGTACGCCATCTTGATCTGAGGAAAAGACCTTGAACCCAGATGAACTTACCAATTTCCCAGCATCCTGTGTAGCCCTACCCAAGTGCCACCTGCACACTTCCTCTGACTGACATACCTCATGGACCCAGAATGTGCCTGACATGTGTCACGGTGGGAGGAACAAGACGGGTGTCGTCAGATGAGACAGCATTGGAAGGTTCTGTACTGCAGCCTCCAAAGTGAGCTGGCTTTCCCTGTCAGCACCTCTCTTCTGGACACTCTAAGCCCACTGTTTCAAGCATTGCATACAATCACTTAATGAATAAAGTTCTGAAACTGACTCCTTACCCATGCTCCCTATAATCTCCGGTTCATCTTCTTTTTCTGAAACTTCAGGTGTAGTCTCATCTTCTGTTTCTATTACAATTTCAAATTCTGGAAAAAGGAAGTTGTGATCTGGAACTGTATTGTCCACATTACCTGAAACAAAAAATGTAACTTGTACCACCAGTAATAACTTAGTTTTAAGAATGGTCTCACAGTATATTTCTAAAGTATATTCCAATACAGTAACAGCTTCTCCTAGTAAATTAATATATATAACTCCAACATTTTAGGTTGCAGACCATTAAATGCTGCTCCTATGAGACCTAACTAAGTGGGCAGAATCTCACAGCTCTTCCTACTGGGGATCAAGCTGCAACCCCAGGATGTGCCCTGACTGGGAATCCAAGGGAGACCTTTCCTGCACAAGACTAACTAAGCCACACTGGCCACGGCGCACAGCTCTTCATAAAGGTGGTGTCGCTACCAAACTTCTGATAAGTATCACAGCTTTTCTAATTTTAACTTTTCTGGGCAAAATAAAAATCTCAGTTGGTAGGTGCTATGAAGCTGAGCTGGAATTTAAACAGAAGATGGACTCACCTGCCTGTCTACACGCCTGCTTATGCCCGCATCTCCAGTCCACAGCCTGGTGGTCCTTACTGCAGTAATGCGCCTGGCGACAACGCGAGCACGTCTTGGGGCCTAAACAGCCGCACACCCTGCAGAGCTGAGCCCCGGACTGGAGCTGGAGGCGCACGGACGCTCCCGTCTCTGGGGGAGGATCCTCAGAAGGCGGCTCATGGGAGTAAAAGTCATTTTTCCTGGGTAGCTGATTTCTAAAAACTAAGAAAAATGAGAAGAAACATTGCATTTTAAATAAAACAGTATGTCAATTCAAATCATCTAGCTTCCATTCCACACAGGAATGAAAGACACTCATCTGTTAAAAAGACAGAAGGCCATTTTTGCTTTCGGTGAACTTATGTGATGAAAGAAGAGGGAGAAAAAGTGGAAAAGAACAAGAAAGTCTTCAGGTCTAGAAACTAATTTGGGGACCCCCGCCGAGCTGGCTCCGGTCAATCCAGTGACCATCGCGCCTAACAGACGGCGAAAATGCGGAAAAGCGGTTGGGACCCGGCTTTCTGAACCCCGACCATATTAAAGTCTGAACATGAGCCAGCGCACAGAGTACCCGTTCGATAGGAAAA
>NW_005353666.1:8130-9245 GCF_000412655.1 Myotis brandtii | reverse complement strand
AACGCGCTGCCGAGTGTTAGGGCGGAGATGAGGGGCCGCGGGGAGCGCGGGGAGGGGGTGAGGGCAAAAGCTGGAGGATGAGAAGGAAAGGGTTGGGGAAGGGGTCAGGGCCCAGGGCCCAGGGCTAAAGGGTTAGGATTTAGGCCGGGACCTGGGCTTTAGGGTTGGGGTTCAGCGTGAGGCTTCGTGCTGGGGATCAGCGTTACCTGGCCCCACCCCCCGTCATGTGGCCCCGCCCCTTGTTCAGTGTCCACTTCCTGGTGATCGCGTGGCCCCGCCCCCTTGAGGCCTTGGATGGACCTGTTTCCGGGGAGCCGCCTCCCTGGTTGGCTGTCCGCCTGCCCTCCCACCTGTCAGCAGCCCTTTGACAAAGTCCTCTCTTTCCTGGCGGGAGTGACAGCTGGGACTGAAAGGAGACAGGAGAGCAGCGGCCGTCCATGCGGGAGGTCAGAGGGGCCTGTGCCGTCCCTGGAGGCTGCGGGAGGGGAGGGTGGTGAGGCGGAGGTGCTGACTGGGGAGCGGAAAGCCCTCAGGGCAAGTGGGGCGCACACCAGCACCCCACACTCCTGTGAGGAGCAGCGGTAGCCCATGGCACAGGTGAGGCTTCTGCAGCACAGAGAGGGCGAGCGACTTCCTGAGGGCACACAGCAGCAAAAGGGCGGAGCTGAAAAGGGAACCCGGGGCTGCCCACAGCCTGTGACTCCTTTACCTGTGACCTCTGGGTAAGGGGGCCGGGCCACGTAAACACTCTCCTTCTTGAAGATTGAAGGGATGCGGCCAGGAGCCCCCAGAGGCTGCGGAGGCAGGAAGGACCCTCCGGGAGCCTCCGAGGGAGCACAGCCCCTGGTTTCAGGTTCTGGCCCCAGAACCGGGAGAGCACCTGCTCCTGTTGGCTGAGGCCAGTCTGCAGTCACCGGAGCAGCCGCCCCAGGACACGGACCCTCCTTTGGGGGCTTTGACCGGGTTCTGGGAACCGCTGAGCCCTGTGCCCCGGCAGGGGAGACCCCTAGACCGCTCACGGCGGGGCTCCCGGGGAGACCCATCCCTGGGCCTGTGCCTGGGCCCTGCCTGCCGCTCCCCGGGGGGCTCCTGGGCAGTGACAGTGCAGTGGGCGC
>NW_005353666.1:4683-7831 GCF_000412655.1 Myotis brandtii | reverse complement strand
TCTTCCTGGCCAGGCAGCCCAGAGCAAAGGAAGTCAAGGAGGTAGAGGGTCCGGATAGTGGGTTCTGGGACCCCAACCTCACCCAGCAGATTTCCTGTACCTGGGCTCCATCGCCTTCCCACAGTTCCCCGACCGGGCAGACTGTTTCCTGCCTCCCTGCATTAGCACAGGCAGTTCCCTCCACCTGGCATGCCCTTCCTCATCTTTCAGGTCCCAGCTTGGCTGTAACTCCACTGGAGAACCTTCCCTGAGTCACTTGGGGCTCCCCCTGCATCCTTGCCCACCCTGGTCACAGCCGTTTTCTGGATGATGCTCTCATGGGGTGGCGAGGTCTTGGGGATGCTAGCTTTGCCTTTAGTACCCCAGCCCCTGGCACAACAGGTGCTCAGTAAATCCGGAAGGAAGGGAAGGAGGAAGGGAGGGAGGGAAGGGAGCAAAGAGACACCTCTCAGGATTGGAGAGGATCTGGACCATGAGCACCTGGCACAGGGCTGGGCACGGAGCAAAGCCCACTCCCTGCTGCCTCCTCTTGAGCCTGGGCTCCAGCACCTGCCTCATCCGATTTAGAGCCGGCTCAGGGGTCATCTCCACACCCGCAGGCCTGTGTCTGCTGCCCATTAGGATGCGAGGTAATGACACCAGGAGGCAGACGTGCACTTGACTTCATAGGAGCTAGTGTGTTTGGGAGAAAGGCCTCCATTCATCCAGCTGTGCAAACTTGCAAGGGCCTGAGGGCTGACCTTGAGCAGGGGTTTCCAAAAGCTTTACCTGAGGCCATTCTGTAAAGCAGATGGAAGCTAAGGTGCTTGTGGCGAAGGGGTGGGTGTTGAAGGCGACTGGGAGATGGGACCAGAGTCCCCTTTCCCCTGTGGCTTTGGGTTCGGGGCAGACAGTCCTGGCGGTCGGATGGGGCAGCCAGGAGAGAGGGAGAGCGCTGGGGAGAGCCCAGAGCCGACATTTACTAACTGTACCGAAGGGCTTCAGTGTTTTCAGAACTGTGTTCATGCCCATGTGACTGGGCCAGTGAACTCACCTTTCACAGCAAGAAGTTAGTCTGTACCAAAAAAAAAAAATGAAACTATGTCCTTGGAGAAAATCATAATGACTTCAACCTTTAATGTTCTCACAGTTTCTTTTTTTAATCTTGAAGGGATGTTTTAGGGGAAGTGTCTCTTGTATAGAGGAAATATATGAATTCAGCAATTCCATAAACTTCTCTTTGTTTTGTGAAACTCAAGTAAAGTTAAATTTAAAATTGTATCCAAGATATGATTGTTTTCATAAAAGTATCTCTACCCATCTGTTCATCACCCATGCTTCTCTTTTTGTATTTGCATATTAAGTTGTCTAAAAGGACGTTCACCTATGTGATTGGTTATTCTGGCTGGTGGGCCTGGGTTGTGTTTTTACTTCCATCTTTGGGACTTCAGCATGTTTGACTGAATTCTGTATAATGGACAGATGCCAGTTTTTATTTTAGTGTCATTTTTTTCTTAAAAAGAAATACAGGAAGAAAACAGCAATGACCTAGTCATTCAACAAATATTTATTGGACAACTTGATGCCAGGTTGCCATGTTTACTGATAACTTTAGGTTTTTGGTTAGTACACCTTGTAAATCTTTTCTCCTAGGTTACTCTGCAATTATTGTATGCTGCCACTAGGCGGCAGTAGGCGCAGCAGTATTTGGGGAGGTGCTTTTTTGGGGGGGGGGGGGGCAGGTCTCAGATAAGACTTTGGGTTCCAGATTTGTAAGTTCTCATTGACAACTTTTGTTTTGTTTTTTAAATCATGTCTATTGTATATATGTTTTAAATCCCACAAGATATTATGTAACACAGTCAATATTTATTTAGTTTTATCTACCTTTCAGTTTGGCAGTCTTTATTCTTACTTTATTTACTCCTTTCATTTGGATAGTTTTCCCTCTGCCTGATGAACATTTAATGTTTATTTTGAGTGTGAGTGAGCTGGTGAGAAACCCTGACACCTCTTATTGATCCAAAAACATCTTTATTTCGTGTTCCCTTCTGAAGAGTCTTGTAGCCTTGTGCTTCTTGCTCCATTTAACATAATTGTGCCTTTCTGCTGGCTACTTTTAAAGTCCTCTCTTTAACTTCATTTTTCACCAATTTGGTGGTGAGTGGTCAAGGGTTAGCGCTCCTTGAGTCTGTGCCTTCATGTCTTTTGGAAATACTCAGCCATGATTCCTTCCAGTATCACTTCTGAACGTGCCTGGGCTGGTGCTGTGGGCAATCTGTCTGGACAGTCGCTCCCCCTGGTCCCTGGAGATGCTTGGGCTGCACTCCCTGGATGTGCCTGAGTGTCCGCGTCATAGGGACTGTGCACAGTGACATCCACTAAGTGGTCAGCGACACGTGGGTGCTTGCTTACTGACCCCTCCCCGCCCCCACTGCGGTCATGGCGTCTTCCTGTTCTGTGGGGTCTCTGGACACAGGCCTGCGGGTCCACCTCTGGGGTCAGGTTCCAGGACCCTGAAGCATGGATGCCTCAGTCCCTCTTCCCCGCCCTGACAGGACATCAGTGGGAGACAGTTCTGTCCACACCTCCTGGTCCTGTCTGCCTCCCTGCCCCTGTCCCAGACCCGACCAGCACCTTGACCAGAGAGGTGAGATGCCACTTGTCCCTTC
The DNA here is from genome assembly GCF_000412655.1 of Myotis brandtii. Taxonomy (NCBI): domain Eukaryota; kingdom Metazoa; phylum Chordata; class Mammalia; order Chiroptera; family Vespertilionidae; genus Myotis; species Myotis brandtii. The sequence goes on along the minus strand of NW_005353666.1, from coordinate 5,180 downwards.
GTCCAGGGTGGAGCCAGACCAGTTCCAGCCCATCGAAGCCATGGGTCTGAAGGAACGGTGGCACCGACTTGATGAAAGTGCTGGGTGTTGGAGGCTGTTTTGGAAAATCTAGGAATGAAATCACCGCAGAAGAGTGCTTAGTGCTGAGATGCTGGGCACGGTCCCCTCTGGGGGGTTTCTGTTCCCCGAGGAGCAGGGAGCCTGAGCCCACAGCCCCAGGAGACACGGCCAGGGTGGGACCCACTTTTAGTCATGTGCTTTGGAGCCAGACACCCCTGGTTCCCAAGGGAGGCTCCGTCACCCACTAGCCAAGCCACTCACAGGCTGTAACCTGGGTCTCAGTGAGCTCGTCTGTAAAACGGGGATGAATATACTCTCTTGGTGCCACTGTGAGGATTGCATGTGAAATGGCCTGAAAGGGCGCCTGACACTTAATAACCACTCACTGAATGGGAGCTGCTGTGGCCGTGCCCCGCCCCCTCTGTACGCCCCGCCCC
>NW_005353666.1:2109-4343 GCF_000412655.1 Myotis brandtii | reverse complement strand
TCTGTACACCCTGCTCCCACACCGCCCTCTCCGGAAAGTCCTCCCAGGCTCTCCACCCGATTCCCATTCTTTCCACCCCCCTCCGTGCAGCCTCAGGTCTGAGGTGGTAAAGAACGATAGCTCCACTGTCAGCTGTTGTGCGATCTTGGCAAGTCCCTCTTGGTTGTGCACGAGGTGGGGCCCCGGCGGCATTTCGGCCCCTGTGCTGACCAGTCTGGGTCCTGCGACCCTCATGTCCACACTCCTAGTCCATCTTCGTCAGGGGAGGGTCCTACATTTGAGAACCAAAGTTCCGTCCTCCCACGACAAGAGGGTCTTCGGGTTGGGGTTCCTGTGGGGCAGGAGGAGGCAGGAGGCAAGTGCCGAGACACCGGGGGCCCCAGGTTTGGCTTCCAAGGTCCTTCCAGGCCTGAGACTGTTTCTAAGACTAAGGTGGGCTGCCTATTCCCCCCCCCCCCCCCCCCCCACTTCCTCAGTGGGGGAGCCAGGATATGGAGAAACAGAGCAGCACCAAGGCCCATGCGCCCGAGACGCCCTCAGTGACAGTGACGGGGAGGCCGCCCTTCTCAGAGCTCAGTGGTGCCCTTTTCTGCAGCCGCCTCCATCATCACCTGGAGTCCTGCTCACAGGCACCGGAATGGGTGCTACTCGCTGAGGGAGTCTTGGCTCCACCCACTGGGCACTGGCCTCTCCCAGTGGGAGCCGGTCTCTGGGATCCCATACCTTCCTCCTTTTTGGCGGAGGTTCTGCAGACCCAGGACCCTCCCATGGACTTTAGGTTCCAGGACCAGTCAGCACAAAGGCACTGCATGCTTGGGAAGCCTTGTCTGTCTGTGTCAAGAGTCCCAGCCAGCTCCTCAGAGACCAGCTCTCCCTTTAGCAGGGAACAGAAAGCACTCACACGCCCTGCTTTGGGGAGTTCCTATCCTGCGGAGCATCACCCACTTCACGTTACTGGACCCCACTCCCCTGTTGTCTCCTGATACAGTCCAGGCCCTCAGTCCAACCCTTTGGCTCTTCGCCTGCTTCTCACTGTGGCCTGTGCTGAGTCGCCTGTGGGGACTCTGACCCTGAGAACCGTCTCCATGGTGAGCACAAGGCAGAGCAGAGGGCTGTGCTCTCCTCTCCTGAATGACGTGGTGTCTGTGTGTTTCTGTCTGTTTCCAAGGCACAGAGAACAGGTGAAACCACAGCAGGGCCCCGGTGGTTCCCACGGGAACAGGAGGAAAAGACACATTACCTTCCCGTCCTTTGCTCCACTGCAAATAACACAGTAGCTAGAAGAACTAGGAAAGATAGGACAACAGGGAACAGGAAATGGCCACAGGAGTTCTCTGGGACAATATAATTGACCCATGGAATGAATAGTGCTCAGCAAGAGAAAACATAAAGGCCATATGAGATAGGCAGAATCTTAGACAGTTGGAAGGCAGCTCTTTGCATAGATGCAAAAAGACAGACAGACTCAGTTAAGGTAAAGGTTGACCTTTACTGGGTGGACCATCTGACACTCTTGTAGAGACAGGAAGGAAACTAGAACTTAGATGTTCACTGGGAGCCGTAGGGTAGAAGAAGGGGTCAGGGCAGAGCCCACAGAGACCTTTTCTGGTTTATTTACATACCTGGTATGGTGGTCAAATGCCTCCTCGCCCTCATATCCTCTCTGGCTGGGATTGGTGTTTCTGGTCTCATGTCAAGTTCTGGGAGAGCAGGCAATCCAAGCAATAATAAAATAGTAATGATTATAAAGAGAGGAAAAAAAGATTGATGGAGTCATTGAGGAGCTCCTACTATTCAACTTTGAGGAATTCAAATACCAAAACAACCTGGTTACAATAGATTTAAAATATATATATATTTTTTATTGATTTCAGAGAGGAAGGGAGAGGAAGAGAGATAGAAACAACAATGATAAGAGAGACTCATTGATTGGCTGCCTCCTGCACGCCCCTACTGGGGATCAAGCCTACAACCCAGGCATGTGCTGTGACTGGGAATCAAACCCCGGACCTCTTGGTTCACAGATTGATGCTCAATCCATGGAGCCACACCAGCCGGCCGGGTGTTAGCTTGAAGTTCAAAGCTCAGCATGATCTTAGAGATGTCTGCCACACCCAGTTCCCTCATCAGCTGTATCATTTTTTTTTGTTTGTGTAAATAAAAGCACATGCTGACACATTCCTCCCCCCACCTGCAGGTCTGTATTTTGCTTCTCACTTGGCCTCATGCTCTGA
>NW_005353666.1:0-886 GCF_000412655.1 Myotis brandtii | reverse complement strand
GGGGGGAGCTTGGACGAGGGCGTGGGGGAGCTTGGGCGAGGGCGTGGGGGAGCATGAGAACCAGGGCAGCACAATTTTCCGAAGACCTGAGGGTTCCAGATAATGTTTCCCTGTCAACTCAGTGGTCCCAAGACCCGAGGGCTCTAGATAATGTGTTTCTGTTAACTCAGTGATCCCAAGACCACAGCTTCCTCTTAACATTTTTTACAAGCAGGTCACGGTTTAGCCAGGGGTGAAGAGCCTAAGCTTTCTAAGGTCTGAGTCTGTAACCTGTGGCCTTTCAAAGGTATGAGTCTGACCTGTGTTGAGAAATGGAGCGACGAACTTTGTGTGTGTTTAGCCAACTGTTTTGTGGCTTTTGTGAATAAAAGCTTACATCTGGTCGGGTCTGCATTTCGGTCCTTGCTGCGGCAGTTTTTGGCCACCTAATAAAGGCTCCTAAATTCTACCCTTTGGCTCTGGTGGTCGTCTGTTGCCCCATAACAGGTCCGTTCCATTCCAGGGAGGGACCTAAAGGTTAGGATTCCCTGGGGCGGCCTGGCCATGGGGGGCCTGCGAGGAGCCCAGGCTGCCAGCTTCATCCCTGGGCAGGAGCAGAGGCTCTGGCCCAGCTGGTTCTGCGAACACCCCGAGGGCGGGCACCTAGCGGCTCCCAGAGCCTCCTCAGCTTACTTACTTAATTACACACCACGAGAACTCAATCACCCAGCCAGTGTTTAACCAAGCCCGGCCCGGGGGAGCTGGGCGAGCCAGGGAGCTTGGCGAGCCGGGGGGGAGCTTGGACGAGGGCGTGGGGGAGCTTGGGCAAGGGCGTGGGGGAGCATGAGAACCAGGGCAGCACAATTTTCCGAAGACCTGAGGGTTCCAGATAATGTTTCCCTGTCAA
>NW_005353665.1:0-798 GCF_000412655.1 Myotis brandtii | reverse complement strand
GTTGGAATAGAGTTGCTCATAGTATTTTTTTTACAATTCTTCATATTTCTGAGGGGTCTCTTGTTATTTTCCCTCTTTCGCTTCTGATTTTGTTTATTTGGGTCCTCTCTCTTTGCTTCTTGGTGAGCCTGGCTAGAGGTTCATCAATCTTGTTTATCCTTTCAAAGAACCAGCTCTTGTTTTCATTGATCTTTTGTGGGGTGTTTTTTTTTGTCTCTATGTTGTTTATTTCCACTCTAATCTTTATTATTTCATTTTTTCTGCTTACTCTTGGTTTTCTTCTTGCTCTCTTTCTAATTCTTTATGTTGCAGGGTTAGATAATTTATTACCTATTTTTCTTTCTTTCTTTCTTCCTTTTTTATTTTTAGGTAAGCCTGTAGAGCTGTGCCCTTCTCTCTCAGGACTGCTTTCACTGTGTCCCATGGAGTGTTCCATAGATTTTGGATTGTTGTGTTTTCATTCTCATTTGTTTCCAGGATGTTTTTTATTTCTTCTTTGATATCTTTGGTAACCCAATCATTGTTTAATAGCATGCTATTCAGCCTCCAAGTGTTTGAATTTTTTGATATTTTTATTGTAGTTTATTTCTAATATGCCATTGTGATCTGAGAAGATGCTTGATATGATTTCAATCTTCTTGAATTTGGAGAGACTTTGCCTGTGTCCCAATATGTGGTCTATCTTTGAAAATGTCCCATGTGCACTTGAGAATAATGTATATTCTCTAGTTTTGGAGTGGAATGTTCTAAAGATATCAATAAAGTTAATCTGATCTGGTGAGTCATTTAGGATTGCTG
>NW_005353664.1:0-771 GCF_000412655.1 Myotis brandtii | reverse complement strand
ATTTTATTTTCTCAATTTCTCTGATCTTTTTGCCTTTATTAAAAATAGCTATTTCATTTAATGTAAACAAAGTTTAAGGGGAAATTTTCAAGTTTTTACTCTACTTAGTGTTGTGAATATTGCATATTTTTGGAAAGATACACAATACATCAGTGGCATATGTCTTTTCTATTTTTCCCAAAAGTGTCAGAGTCTTTAGAGTAATGCTTATCAAAATACCAATAATATAGCATATTATGGATTAGGGTTAATAAGAATAAAAGACTCTAAAACCATGGGGTTAAATAATGGGAATATGATTTACCTGTTGAAACCAATGTATGCAGTAGAAAAAAAGAATTAAAAATCTACAGCTTAAATGCCACTCAATGTAAAATATACTTTCTCAGGCAACTGAAGAATGCAGGGCCAAGTAAAGTACGGAGTTTGCAATCCAGGCTTCGTGAGGATGTCTACGTATGTTCAAATAAGTAGGAAAAAGTACCAGTGGGAAGATATTTAAAATAGGCACTGATTTAAAAAGTCTTAAAATAACCTCTCCCCAGTTGCTCTACCATTCTGAAATAAGAAATGGGTATACTAATGCTAATTACATTGGTAAGCAGTGGAGCCCACTATAAAAATGGTGAATGATTAAATGTTGTCTCTGTGGCTTCATCTGTCAACAGCAAAACAGGACTATGTTTATACTTAGATCTAGGGCAGGGGTCCTCAAACTACGACCCGCAGGCCAAACGCAAATACAAATATTGTATTTGTTCCCGTTTTGTT
>NW_005353663.1:2158397-2162867 GCF_000412655.1 Myotis brandtii | reverse complement strand
CACTAAGAATATTGTCTTTGGGACTAGAGCAGTTAGTGTATTTCCAAAATGTGAGACAATAATTATAGAATCTGAGGATGTGAAAATGAAGGTTTATAAGAGAAAGAATACCTGTGCTTTGAAAATAATGGCAGAGAATGCAGAGAATATTTAGTAATATTACATTTGCCATAACAAGAAATTGCATTAGAAAGTAAAATGTGAAATATTGACTTTTGAGGATGTTAAAATAGAATATGGCCCCTATGGCCTAGAATTCTAATTCTTCAGCATTCATTACATAGAATTATGGTCATATTGAAAAATATATGTAATAGATTGCCTAGAACATCACATTTTCAAGTAGTTTGAAGTCAAAGCAACCCGAATGATCAGAAGAGCATAATCAATGAAGAAATAATATTCATGAAATGATACACATATACCAAAAAGGAACAAAATTAACATCACGTACAACATGGATAAATTACACAAATATAGTAATGAGTGAAAGGAACTAGACACAAAATATTATCGTGCCTCTCAATTTCCATAAAATTTAAAAACAGGGATAATAATCTAGGGTCCTAGGAGTCAGAGAAATTATAACTCTTTGGATGGTATGGAATTTTAATCCATGTGGAATATTAAAAGGAAATAGATGATAGGGAAAGTGAGTTCATAGGAATTTCATATGTAATGAATGGGAATGCAAAACATTGGCTATGAAAATATATGGATGTGATGGGATCTTTGCTTGGATATCTCTGTATTCTACCTCAAGTTCAGTTCTGAAGGATCCTACCACTTTGGGCCTGTGTTACATTATTATTTCTTCACATGTTTCTGGTAAATACAACATGCCCTTGTCCAGCTCATATAAAAATATTCTTCCATGTTTCATTGATAGGCCCTCTCCCATTATTTCCTCAAATAGGATGCTGTTGTCAACTGATCTCTGTGGGCTTGCTCCAGTCCTATTACTTGTTTTTCCCTTGGAATGTTTTGCTTCCACTGTTTATCCTATTAAAGATGATGCAGAAGCATTCCTGTTTTTGTCCTTGGCATCCTTGTGTTGACTATTAGGCGGAACTATTCAGCTCAATCCTGGGTTCTGTCTAGATCCCAACCTTCCTTTGCATCCTATTCGATAGTTCCCTCCTTAGCAGCACCATTTAGCTTGTCTTTAGAAGAGATTCAAGATAAACTGAAGAAGAAGCCTTGCATGCTTTCTTCCTTTTTTCTCCTTCTTCCTCTTCTTATGCTCTTTGTACTTTAGATGAGCCATGGCATTATGGAAAGCATGGCAGCTGAAGCCCTCCCTGACCCCACACTCCACATGCTCCTGAAGGACTTCTAAGCTGGGGAAGACCCGGCAGCAGGCCATGAACCTGAACCCACCCACTGTCCAGGGCCACCAGCCACTCAGGCGTCTTAGCGCTGGGATACCCGCCCAGAGCTGGAGGCTGTGCTGGACTGTCAGCCTCCTCCCTTTTCTCTTAGGCTCCGCTGTCTAACATGGGCTCATGGACAATTAGGTGTTTCTTCTCAGACGTGTGAGAGAGGGGGACTTTTTTATGGACCTTTCCAATATAGGTCATTTCTTCCATTTTGATCTTTTTTGAGGGAGGCACCAACCCTTCCTTTGTATGGTATAAGACGGCCACACCCCTTTTCAAATGTACACGCATATAGTAAATTTTCATGAGCCTTACATCTGTCCCATGTACTGGGGACAGGAAAGGCTTGTTATTAAGCGCATGGGAAGGAATGGAGGTATGTGAATAGTCAGAGGAGTTCTCCATTTGCTCCGAGTCCTGGGTTACAGGCATCTCCTTGGTTTTTAGGAAAGAAAATTTGAAACATAAAAAGATTAGAAAATATATGTAAGCACTGTAGGAGTTAAGGTACACATGCAGTATGTGACCATGTGAAGTAAAAATAGATATATATGTGATATTTCAGAATTCTGTATGTGGTGTGCTATATCTGAGGTATTTACATGGTATAACTATGTGGGAATGAGGATATAGGTTGATTAGCATGTTCTTGTAGAGTTGTATGTATATTCTTGGACGTATCTTGGAAGTGCTTCCATGTTGCTAAAAGAGAATGGCAAATGGGTGAATGCATGCTTGTTATGTGGTGTGACAGTGCATGTGAACAGTGCAGGAGTGGTACCTGTTTTAATGCGAGACAGTGAGACTGAGTGTGTTACAGGAGGTGTGTATATGCTTTCAGAATGTTCAGCTCTATGAAGGTCTCATGGCCTGTGGATGAAGTGACATATGATTAGTAGGGACACAACAGATGAAAGTTCATTTCCTTCAGGGCATGTGAGTTTTCTACAGTTTGACCTAAAGAGGTTATTTGTATGAGGGGAAGTAGATTATTTATGGAATTAATGTGTAAATGGGTGAGTCTGAAAGTGATTGTGTGAAGGATGTAGGTAAGAGTGGATCTAGGTAATGCTGCTAGAAAATGGGAAATACAGATGAAGAAGTAAGGCCTGTGTATAAGAGAGAGCAAGGGAAAAGCAGGAGAAATGGAGCCTTACCTGGTATGAAGGAGGACAGATGTGTGAGTGTGTGAGGATCTGATTTTGTGCTCATCTGAGGGGAAGGTTCTGAGTAAACTCCCATACACATGTAAGCACTGTGCTCTACCTCAGTCACAGCTGTCCCAGGGCTGTATGTTGGGGATTTGTGCTGAAGGACTTTGCCCAGTTCTGGAAGGCACACTCCCTACCTGTCCCTCCACAGAAGCCTTAGTATTAGTCCTTCTTCCCTAAAGCCCTTCCCTGTTTTTGAGGGGAAAGTGAACTAATATAGAGCAGGCTGAGGAATTGAGCTACGTTTCATGACCACGCTCAGATCCCACCTTTGTTTATTCCTTACCATCCTCATCAAGGACGGGGACGCTTGGATGGGGTGGAGACACCGATAAGATGTTCTGAGAAGGCAGACTTTTCTCCTGCTGCCTGACTACAGGCTGGGGCCTCCACGGGTGACTCAGGCTGAGGCACATTGTCTTGGCCTATGCAGCGTCCTGGGCAATGGGATAAAAAAGAACATTGAGATGAGGCATTTCCTGAGGTCTGTGTCAATTCAAAAATTATATGTTGAGTGGACATGACATGTAGGCATCATTACTACATATGACACCTCTTCTCATAGAAATTAATATGCGTTTTCCATTTAAAATTTCATTAACTCCAAACTATAAGTAAACTTACTAAATGGTGTGTTTAGTGAATATCAGTGGGATTGGGTATCAAAGTGTTATTTGAATGTAATGGTGCTTGCTGTTTAAATGCATAATGTGTTGGTTAAAACTGGGTTAAGGTTTAATGTGAGATTGATTTGGTTTTTGCTAATGTGAATATGGGATGAACTTTGTGTGACTGAAAAGGTTAAGGTTATGTGTGCTTTCTGTTTGTTGTTAGTTCAGCACACATTTATGTATGTAGAATGCATTATCAATAATGATGTATTTATGTGCTTTATGTATTATGTTGTTTAGATAAGGAATGTTAATACAGAGAATATACTCTTTGAGACTAGACAATTTAGTGTATTTGCAAAATGTGGGGGAATAATTAAAAGGGATGTGGAAATGAAGTTATATAAAAGAAATAATACCTGTCCTTTGAAAAAAATGGCAGAGAGTTCAGAGAAGGATGTGTAACATTAGAAATTAAAAGTATGAAAGATTGAGTTCTGAAGAGATTAAGATAGAATATGGGAACTAAGGCCTAGCAGTCTAACTCTTAAGCATTCACCAAACAGAAATGTATCCATAGTGAAAAATACATGCAATATATTACCCACAATATCACTTTTTCAAGCAGCTCAGACTGAAAGCAGCCCTAATGACCAGATAATTATAGTCAATGAAAATATAATATTCATGCAATGATATACATGACCACAATGATATACATCTCATGACCATGCTCAGATCCCACCTTTGTTTATTCCTTACCATGTTCATTCCTTACCAAAAAGGAACAAAATTAATGTCATACACAACATGGATAAATTCCACAAGTATATTGATTAGTGAAAGGAGCTAGACACAAAGTATATATTGTGCCCGTGTATTTCCATAAAATGTAAAAACAAGGATACTAATCTAGGGTCTTAGGAGTCAGAGAAATTAGAACAGTTTGCATGGCATGGACAAAAATCCAGCATGGAGAATTTAGATGCATGTGGAAGGTTGTAGGGAAATGAATGATGGGGACAGTGACAGCAGAGGGGTCTTATATGAGATGAATGTGAATGGGAAACACTGGCTATGTAAATATATGGATGTGATGGTGTCTTTGCCTGGTATCTCTGCACTCCAAGTTCAGTTCTTGAGGATCCTACCATGTTGGGCCTATATTAAGTTATTAGTGCTTCACAGGATCCTGGTAATATGACATGCCTTTGGCCAGCTCATAGGAACATATTCTTCCATGTTTCTCTGATAAAACTCTCATCCCCT
>NW_005353663.1:2152921-2158062 GCF_000412655.1 Myotis brandtii | reverse complement strand
TTTTGTTGGGGCCACTGCCTTGTGCCTGCGCTGCAAAGCATCCCCTGAATTCAGCTTTGCTGTGAAATTAAATAAAAATAATAGATATGCAGCCCATTCTTGTAATTTGTGTATTTACCTGTCCATTAAACAAAGAGTCTACCATGTACCGCATTCATTGAGCACACACAGCCTTGGATGGGTAGTGTTATGTGAATCCTAGAAAATATTAAATGCACGGAAGTAGTTATTGTGCTAATATATGTCCTGGGTGACTGGGTTTGTTCAAAGTGGCTTCTTTGAAAATGGAACAGAGATTGCTGTCTTCTTTCAACCTGGACATAAAACTGTTACCTTTTTAAGCTTCCCTTGACGGTAGTTCTGACCATGAGATTACATTACTACATGGAAAATGAATGGAAATGACATGTGCCATTTCAGGCATTGCCATACAAATCTCGTAAGTGCCCCTCTGTGCTCTTCTGTTTCCTAACTGACTGGAATACAGGCATCTCAGAGGCTCTAGTACAGGAAAATTTTTGATGTGGCTGATGGAATACTGGGAAAGAAAAATTTTAACATAAGCAAGCTAGAAGATGTGTATGAAGTCTGTAGGGGTTAAGATGTCCATGACCCACACGAGAATTTGGAGTGAAAGTTCATGTACATATTATATTTCAGAATTCTATGTGTGGGATACTTTGAGGTGTTTACATGGTATAACAATGTGGGAATGAGGATGTAGTTTTGTATGCAAGTGTTTTTGGAATTATATGTATGTATTAGAATATTTCTGGTGAGTGTTTTCCATGTTGGTAAAGAGGATGGGGAATGAGTGTGTGCATGTTTACAATGTGGTATGACAGCACATGGGAATGGTGTAGGACTGGTACTTGTTCTTACTGTAAGACAGTGAGACTGAAGGTATTAGGGGAAGGGTGTATAAGATCTCAGAATGTTCAGTTCAGTGAAAATCTGAAGGCCTGGTAGCTGAAGTGCCATAGAGATTAGAAAGGAAACAGATGAAAGTAAATTTTCTTTAGGGCATATAAGTTTATTAGACTTTGACCTAAAGAGGTTTTCTGTGTAAGGGGATGTGGATTATTTATGAGATTAGTGTGTGCATATTATGGAATTAGTGAATCTGATAATGATTATGTGATGAAATGAAGGTTAAGAGTGTATCTCTGTAATGCTGCTAGATAATGGGAAAGACAGATGAAGAGGGAAAGCCTGTGTATAAGAGATAACAAGGGAAAAGAAGGACATACAGAGCCTTACCTGGTATGGAGGAGGACAGATGTGTGAGTGAGTGTGTGAGGATCTCAGTTTGTGCTTCTCAGAGGGTAAGGTCTGAGTAAAATGTCAGACACACACATCAGCACTGTCTATTGCCTCAGTTTCAGCTGGCGCTATGTTGGAAATTTGTGCTGAGGGACCTTGCCCTGTCCTGAAGGCACACTGACTACTTGTCCCTCTGCAGGAGCCTTAGTCCTAGTTCCTCTTTCCTGAAGCTCTTTTCTGCTTTTGAGGGGAAAATGAACTAAGTAGAGAGTAGGTTGAGCAATTGAGCTACAACTCTTGATCAAGTTCAGATCCCACCTTTGTTTATTCCTTACCATCCTCATCAAGACAGGGACGCTTAGATGGTGAGAAAACACAGATGAAAGGTTCACAAAAGGCAGACTTTTTCCCTGCTGCCTGACCACAGGCTGGGGCCTCCAATGGTGACTTGAGCTGAGGCGCATTGCCTTGGGTATTACAGGGTCCTGGGCAATGGAATAAAATAGAACATTGAAATGAGGCATTTTCTGGGGTCTTTGTCAATTCAAAAACTACATGTTGAGTAGACATTACATGTCAGGCATCATCATTTCACTTGACACCTGCTCTCACAGAAATTAAGGTGACTTTCCCATTTAAAATTATATTTACTCCAAACTATAAGTAAACTCTTATTAAATGGTGTGTTTGGTGGATGTCAGTTGGATTGGGTATCTTGCATGTGATATTTCTGGAGATCTATCTATACAGATTATCAACAACTTTGAATCATGCCTGAAAGACAGTATGCAAGGATTAAAAGGTGGATATCAACTCAAATTCCTCATGAAAAATTGTGCATTTAGGAGATATATGGTGTGACTTTCATGAAGTTCTTAATGAATATCAATATATTTACATTGCTATCTATACTGAAATATATATATATATATATACACACACACACACACACACACACAGAGCTGTAAAAGGATAAATTTTTATTTTTGAAGAAATTATACACTATTATGTCACTGTCCCGGTTTCAATCTTAGCAAGCTCACTGCTCCTTAATTCACTGTTTAAGATTATCATCATGTCTCTTGAATGTGTGTACAATAGTATTATTCATATTTATAGCAAAATGCCATGGTGAATGTAATGTACTTAGTGTTTACATTTCTAATGTGTTGGTTAAAACTGGGTTGAAGTATAATGTGTTATTGATTTGGTGTTTACAAATGTTAATGTGGAATGAGCTTTGTGTGACTGAGGAGGATATGTGTGCTTTTTGTCACTGTGTTAGTTCGGCACATATTTATTGCATAACTAGAGGCCCGGTGCACAAAAATTTGTGCATTCGGGGACAATGTTCATAGCAATTTTGTTCACAATAGAAAAACAAATGGGAAACACTCCAAGTGTTCATAATGAGAACACAAATAAACTATGGGGTAATCACATAATGGATTATCATAAAGTGGTAAAAAAAAAAAAAACTAACTATGGTAACAAGCCCAATATGGATGAAGCTCAGCAGAATAATATTTAATGAAACCCCTCACAGCTCCAACACTATATAAAACACGATGCTTTTAATAAAGTGAACATAACTGAAATTGGAACAAAATCAGTTGCATTTTATGCAACAGTTAATAACTATATAGTTCGTGGGAAATACTCAAATGTATAAAACAATATAAAGAGAAAAGCCTGAATGATGAACACTGACTTTAGAAAGGTAAGAATATATCACGAGAAAACAAGGTAGTGGGAAAGATAGACAAGAACATATGTTTAGATGTAGATTAAAATGTCTAGTGGATTTACTTGTACTTGCTGCATGCATGAAAATACTTAACTAAATATATACAATATATATAAGGACATCGTATTGCACCAGCAATGAGTGTGAACCAACTTCTATTGGTAATGCAATTCTATTCTTATGCGAGAATTCCAAAACATTTTAATTAATGATCATAGGTGGGGAAAAATGCAAGTCACCCAAACAAGGCTTGACTAGAAAATGACTAGCTAAATTGACAAAGAAGGGGAAATTCAACTTTAACAACCTCCTCTGTCATACTTCTCAGAAAATTACTTGGCTGTTTCTGATAACATTTTACATCATATGAGCAATTAGGGAGACAGAATGATCCTCAAAGTTTCCCTCTCCTGACCGTGACTGCTGCCAAAGGTTGTATGGAGAAGCCACGCAATCTCCTGCCAGAGACCCAACTAGGGGTGGACTATACAAGGTCTACTCTCTGCTTTAATTCCACTCCCTCTCCTATACAAGTTCTCCTTTTAAGCTAAAGGCAAATGAAGAGAAATCAGGTTGTGAATTTATTAAACATCAACACATCACCTCTCTCTCACATTGTTCCTGTAATTTTTTTCTTGAGTCACATGAGCAAGCCTCCTGGATTTCTTTTTTTGTTGTGGTTATTTCTTACATACAACTGTGTGGTCTAGCTTTTCTGGCCTTGCTGTTGATAAAATAGAGAAATTTAGAAATTCATTCTCAATGCAACACTATTAGTTGCAAGACTACTTCTATTTATATCTCTTCTCTAACACTCTAATTTCTCTCTCCCCTAGGACAGATATATATTCCAAGTCAAACAACTTTGTGGTCATAAACTCAAAAATGTAAGGGACATATTCATTTTCAAAAGGAGTACTCACACTAACCAAGATTTAAATAGAAAAGGCCATTACAAATTATGGGATTTTTGGACACAAGTGTTTCCTCACCTGGCAAAGCAAACATGGACACTATAACATGTTCTCTATATAAATCTTTATGAATAAGGGTGTCCAGAATTCAAGGCAATTACAAAGATCAATTACATATCAAACTACTTCTCTAATTCAGTTTTTTTATACATGCCAAACATGAACACAGTTTTCACAAGAATTTACTTTTTAACAAAATTAATTAGCTTCTTATAAAGAAATTTCAAAGGAGAACAAGCTTCATAAAGGAAGACCATGGATAATTATAAATATTTTTATTTGAAAAGTGTATTTTGCACCATAATACACACAATACATGCAAAAAATCAATTCTAGGAACATTGTAGAACTAGATATGTAAGATATAAAAATACAACTAGAGCCTGGCCGGCTTGGCCCAGCAGTTGAGGATTGACCTATGAACCTTAGATCTTGGTTCAATTCCCCATTCAGGGCATATGCTAGGGTTGCAGGCTTCTTGATCCCCAGTATGGGGTGTGCAGGAGGTAGCCAATCAATGATTCTCTCTTATCATTGATGTTTCTATCTCTTTCTCCCTCTCCCTTCCTCTCTGAAATCAATAAAAATATATTTTAAAAAATAAAAATAAAGTTCTGGAGCTAAAACTATTTTCAAATAACCATTTAAAATAGAAAAAACTTGCCGGAAACGGCTTGGCTCGGTGGATAGAGCGTCGGCCTACGGACTGAAAGGTCCCAGGTTCGATTCCAGTCAAGGGCATGTACCTGGGTTGCGGGCACATCCCCAGTAGGAGATGTGCAGGAGGCAGCTGATCGATGTTTCTCTCTCATCGATGTTTCTAACTCTCTATCTCTCTCCCTTCCTCTCTGTAAAAAATCAATAAAATATATTTAAAAAAAGAAAAAACTTAACTCTTGGAGTCTCTTTTTATCAAGATTTAAATGGTCTACAATTGCCCAGCCAGTGTGTCTCAGTGGTTGAGTATTGACCTATGATCCAGGAGGTCACGGTTCAATTCCCAATCAGGACACATGCCCAGGTTGCTGGCTCCATCCCTAGTGCAGGGCATGCAGAAGACAGCTAATCAATGATTCTCTCTCATCATTGATATTTCTATTTCTCTCTCCTTCTCCCTTCCTCTCTGAAATCAATAAAAAATATATTTAAAAAAATAA
>NW_005353663.1:2140500-2152433 GCF_000412655.1 Myotis brandtii | reverse complement strand
TTTGCTTTGAGTTGCGAGCTAAAATTCGGGTTACGAGCCAGCTTCAGATACCCCACCGCTAGTTGGCGCAGCGAACGTCACAGTGAACGCCACAACATCAGACCAGCATCACGTGTCTCACTCATTCACAATTGATTTGACATACGAGTAATTTGAGTTACGAGCTCCGTCACGGAATGAATTAAACTCGTAAGTCAAGGCCCCACTGTATAGGATAGAGACCTGGTTCACGGGTGGGGGCCAGCTGGTTTGCCCTGAAGGGTGTCCTGGGTCAGGGTGGGGGTCCCGCCTGGGTGCCTGGCCAGCCTGGGTGAGGGGCTAAATCAGTAAAGAAGTCGGAAGGCATGTCATAAAGTAGAATATCCAAATGCCAATGTTAGTAAACAAAGAAATACAAACTAACATTAGTCATTATATTTCTTTACTAGAGTTGCTATAACAAAGGACCACGAACTGGTGGGCTTAAACCATAGAAATTTATTCTGACATTTCAGAGGCTAAATCAAGTTATCAGCATTGTTTACTTCTTACAAGGGCTGTGAGGGAGCATTTGTTCCATGTTTCTCCTAGAGTTTCAACTGGTTTGTTGGTCATCTTTGGCATTCCTTGGTTTGTGGCAGCAAAACTCCAATGTTCACATGGCATTCTCCCTTGTGTCTGTATCCAAATTATACCCTCATCCCTTTTAAATTAAGAACACAAGTTATTTTGGATTAGGAGTCACCCTTACCCTAGTATGACCTTATTTTAACTAATTATATTTGCAATGACCCTGCAATGACTCCAAATAAGGTAGTATTCTGAGGTACTAGGGCGTATGATTTCAGCATATGAATTTTGAGGAGAACACAAGACAAATCATAGCAGTCTTTAGGGAAATTCAAATAAAAACCACAGTAAACCCATGTACATATTGGGAAAGATAGCAACACCAAGTGTTATTGAGAATACAAAATAAACTGCTTTCCTACCTGGTTTGAGGGAGTGTAAATTGGCACAATCTCTTTGAGAGAATGTGTTGGCAATAAGTCTTAAAGCTAAATGTATGTATACAAAAAATTCTATTTTAAGATATATGCTCAAATAAAGTGTGTGTTCACCAAAATGTATGTTCAATAATGTAAATAACAGCATTGCTGATAATAGCTCTAAAGTGGAAGCAACACAAATGTCCATCAACAAGAGAATGGACAAATACATTGCTGATGAGTCAGAACACTGAATACTATATAGCAGTAAAAATGAACCAATTACTTTTATAAGCAATAGTATGAATAGATCATTCAAATATAATGTTTAGTAAAATAAACCAGATGCAGCGAGCACCTGCAGGCAGCAGCGCAGGAGGCAGCACGTGAGCGGCAGAGCACATGCTGGTCCAGCCACCCTGTCCCCTCGTCCGCTGCTAATTATTCTAATGCATATTTATTGAACATTTTAGTATATTTCTGGCCTCACTTCTAGATATACAAATAATAATCATTTACTACCTTTCCTCCAGGCAGTTTATTTTTGGGTTGTGGGTCTCAAAGATAGTTCAGAATTGGGGGGAGGGGGGGGGGCGCGGAAAGACTCATACAGTTATTTTTCCAAAATCAGTTGCTGGAAACTTAGAAGAATCAGTGTAAATTGCAGCATGCCCATAATATGAGAGAAAAGCAGGCAGGGAAAAACCGTAAGTGCCCACTCCAGACCAACACCAAGATTGTCCCAAGCTAGAGCTCTGGAATGATCTTTAAGACATTATAACAACCTAACAACTGCTCTTTTATGAGCATCAGCCAATCAGAACAGATGTCAGCCATAAACAATGATGCCCCTCCTGGCATTTGCAGCGCAGATAGAATGCTCATCCTGAGGGCTGAGAAATGTCCATTTCAATGTACATCTTCTTTTATGGGGATGAGATCTCTCACAGTCTTCCTATGCTCAGCTGTCTTTACGCTAGTTGGTAATACATTGTGCTAAGGTGCCCTTGCCCCTGGGCTCCTCGCTCTGCTCCTCCTCTCTCGCTGTTGGGGATCCCAGGTCAGCGCTTGAGCAGGAGACTCCTCGCCAAGTGGCCAAGCCTATTGGGAGGGGCCCAAGTGGGTGCTTGAAGGAGTCAAGCTCCAGGGCCACCTACACCTCATTGTCTCAAAGCCACAGGGAAAATGGTGGAAAATTCACCATCGCCATTGCCAGAAAGAGCGATTTATGGCTTTGTTCTTTTCTTACGCTCCTATTTTGGCTTCAATAACTATGCTAAAAATCAGCAGAAGAAATACCAAGAAGAGGCCATCCCAGCATTAAGAGATATTCCTATTGGTGAAGTAAATCAGATGTTCTGTCTTACCGCCAAAGAACCTACACCAAAACCTGAATTGTATATACACTACCATCAAACATTTATTACAGTTTTGACACAATAATTTTGACCATAATTATCTCTTATTAATACCCAGTTTTGAAATATTTTGAAAACTGTAAGTTGAACTTCTCTTAGATTAAGCTCCATTAATATTGTAAAAGTTCTCAAATATTAGTTATTAATGGACAGAATAAATAAAACATTGCATTACTGATTCAGGTTGTTTTCCTGACCCGGATGCAAGGGTGATTTCTTACCCAGGTCCTTGTCCAGATAGATTTGAAGAATGAAGCCATGGACAAAAAAGGTGGTAGATGAAAAGGGTGGAAATTTATTGGAAGCAAATACAGACTCCCAAGGGGGTAACCCACAAAGCCACTTTTCCTAAGGTTTATAAAGGCTGTGGTTCTTTGTTTCTTCATGTTCCCTTCTAATTGATCGCTCTTTTTGTAGAATATCATCTTAAAGCCCAAACCCCACGTGGTGTCCCCTCTGTTTCTCCCCCTTCTCTTATAACATTTCTCTGTCTCCTGTGAAAATCTGTTTTCCTCTTTCTGCCATTTGTCGGCATTTCTCTATCCTCTGTGAAAGTTTGTTTCCTTTTTCCCCATGCTCTGTGGCTTTTCCTTATCTTCTGTGAATGTATGCCTTCCTCTCCCCTTATCCTGTGGCACCATTTTTGTTTTTTTGTTGTTGTTTTTTCTCTGTGAATGTACTTCTTCTGGTGGCTCCAAGCTTTCACCTATGCATTCATCCCCAATGGACCCTCTTTATTCCTAAAACTCCCCAAACCTGCCTATTTTACGCCTAAAACTCCGTTCATTACCATAAAGCAGGTGTTTTAACAAATAAGTGGCAGTAGAAGCAGGAAGTCCCTCCAGAGAGTCATTCAGATTGTCACTTTCAGAGAGCAATTGTGTCTTTCCCACTGTTTATTCTAGAGGCCCAGAATTCAGACTCTGATTTGGGGGGAGGGTTTATCCACTGTGTGTCTCTGCCATCACATTCATGTCTAAGATGCAAATATTTATTGAGTACTTACTACTGACCAGGTATTTTTCTGGACAGAGGGATGTTGCAATGAGATTCTCAAAGAGCCTACATTTTAGAGGCAGATGGAGATAGACCAAGCAAATAAATAAGAAAATGAGTGATAGTAAAAGTAAAATAAAATAAACCAGATGCAAAAAATTTTATCTGTATAATTCTACTTGCATAGAATTCAAAAGTAGATAAATTAATGTGGGCCAGGAAACAAAATAAGTAAGAGAAGAAGACATAAGAAGGGCTTCAGTGCTGGGTATTGCTCTATTTCTTAATCTGTTAGAGGGGTGACCTCACTATATATATGTTTGTGATTTGTTTACCTTTTATAATGTGTTCATTTCTGTAAAAGTAGATAACTTTTGTCAACTTAATAATAAGTTCTTTCACAAGAAATGACAAGTGTTGGTGAGGATGTGAGGAAAAGGCAACCCTCGTGCACTATTAATGGGGATGTAAATTGGTGCAGCTACTATAGAAACAGTATGGTGCAATCTTCATAATTTTAGAACTTATAGTTTTCTCATTTTAATGTTATTTTTAACATTAAACTAATTTTCAACTACCAGGATTTAAGTTTAGAGTCTTCATTTGTTTTCTTATCACTATTGAGTAATTATTTGATCATATAATGATAGTAAATTTAAAAAAGGTCTAATATACATTACAATAAATAATATTGAGACCAAAATACAGTAAGTGAAAAGATTAGAATTTTTTATGTGTGCTTTAATGGTGTTGCCCTTGTTAATGTATTGTTTTTCAAATAGCCATGACTATTTAAATGTTAGACTTTGTTTTTAGATCAAAACAGATGCTCAAAACATATTACCATATGAACTATGAATGTTGGCAGAGGATAAATATTCCTAATTTAAAAATAAATTATAGGAATAAAAAAGAAATGAGCCGTTTCCTTTAAATAATGAAATGAAATAAGGTACTCTATTTTCAGGATGTCTGCTCTTACAGGGTTAAAGTAAAATGAATTGTGTGAGAACTTCTAACATAGTATGTTGAACTACTGACCTACCATATTCATTGGCAAGTGTGGAGTACTCCAGTGAATCACGTACCTACTTCTTTCTGTGGGTTTTATGAATTTCCTGGAGTAGGGAGCCCTCACCTGCCATACCCCCTTGCTTATATCTGTATATGTTGTGAGCAGCAAGTAGCTTTGTTACTTCAATGCCCCTACCCCTCCTGAATGTAATGGCCTTGGATGTTCTGTTTGTTAATAAAGACCATTCAACAAGCTTCCACAAAATTAAAAAAAAATCCTTATATGTAAGGGAAAAGAAAGTCACATATTTCAGTTTACTTCTTTAAATTCAATCAAGGCTTATAACTCAGTCAGCTTTTGAAAAGTAGTTTTGCCGCGTGATTTTTTCCTGAGTACAGTCTTAAAACAAAGCAGAAAGAAAAATACTAACCTACTGTTTTTAGACAGAATCTACCTTTTCCCCAGGATTTCAAATGATTCTGAAAAGGAAAGCAAGATTATGAAAGTACTATCTACATGCACATTAGAGTTCATAGTTTTTTTTTTTAATTTTCCTTTAAATAAGAAAATAACTCTGGGATGTCTGCCAATTATTCCAATGCATATTTATTGAACATTTTAGTATATTTCTGGCCTCACTTCTAGATATACAAATAATAATCATTTACTCCCTTTCCTCCAGGCAGTTTATTTTTGGGATGTGGGTCTCAAAGAGAGTTTGGAATTGGAAAAAAAAAAGACTTATAAAGTAATTTTTCCAAAATCAGTTGATAGAAACTTAGAAGAATCAGTGTAAATTGCAGCATGCCCATAATATGAGAGAAAAGCAGGCAGGGAAAAACCGTAAGTGCCCACTCCAGACCAACACCAAGATTGTCCCAAGCTAGAGCTCTGGAATGATCTTTAAGACATTATAACAACCTAACAACTGCTCTTTTATGAGCATCAGCCAATCAGAACAGATGTCAGCCATAAACAATGATGCCCCTCCTGGTATATGCAGCACAGATGGAACTGGGCTGCATGTCCATTTCAGGGCGAGGAAATACCCATTTCAATGCACATCTTCTTTTATGAGAATGAGATCTCTCACAGTCTGCTTATGCGCAGGAAGGTTGAACTGTCTTTATGCTAGTTGGTAATACACTGTGTTAAGGTGCCGACTACTCATAATTTGTTCTCAGCCTGTACAATCTATTTTTCATTTTCCCTTCTTAGCCTTCAAACTTATCAACATGGAGTTCTTTTCTTATCTGTATGTCAAGAATGATAGGATCGAAGAAGTGGTTAAGAGCCAGGAGGTAAAATTTTACTGTGCAAAGTTTTATCTCTAAGATCAAAAAGGATTAAAATCGGACAAATATTTTTTATAATCTAGTACTAAAAGTAAGATGTATATTTCATTGCTAACTGGTGCTTTTGAGCACAACACTTCACAAAAAGCTGGAACAGACAGTCTCTTTGGCTTTAAAACATTTTTTTACTTAGAAAATTAGCTTATAGTCTCATAAAAATACCTGTAATATTTTAGAAAGACTCCACCATTTTGTGAGATGACCTAAACATTCCATGTTTGGAAGGTTCATTTTCTGAACTTTTCAAGATTAAAGTAGACTGTAAATAGTATGAACTCTGAGATTACCAGCCAACTAGTACAGTGCTAGTAAATTGTCTCTAGATCAGTGGTTCTCAACGTTGGCTGCACATTAGGATCACCTGGGCATCTTTTTAAAATCCTGATTTCTGGGCCTCATCCTCCGGAAATTCTGTTTCTTTGTTACTAATGTTGTGGCCCTACCCTATAACAAAGAAACAGAATTTCCGGAGGATGAGGCCCAGAAATCAGGATTTTAAAAAGATTCCCAGATGATTCTAATGTGCAGCCAAGGTTGAGAACCACTGCTCTAGATGCAATGATGATAACAATTCTAACTCAAGTCACCTGGGGGAACAAGAGAACCACAAAGAAACGCTTCTCAGCTGGAAAGAATACAGGAGCACCTCCCTTGTGTTGTGCTTCATTTATTGGGTTTACAGGTGTTGTATTTTTTATGAATCAAGGCAGGAGCCTATACCAGCTAAAAGAGTATGACTCGCTTTACTGTGATGCTAACTTTATTATGGCGATCTGGAATAAACCTACAGTATCTCTGAGGTATACCTGCTCATAGAACCAAAGGAGAGAAACCCAGCCTGGATTACACTCATGCCCTGAAAGGTGGTGAATGCAATTGTTAAGGTTGATGGTGCTCCAGGAATACATGGGATAGAGATGGGTTTTCAGTGTTAGTCCAAAAAAAAAAAAGATGTTAAAAAACTATCCTTGGCACTTGCAAGCACAGGCACACATAAATACATCACACACATAAAGAGCATTTACCATGATTTAATTTACTCCTGACACCCTTCATATTAAGAAGTATTTCTAGTGGGGAACTGACTATGACAGATACATGTGGCATCGTCCAATACCAAGCTGAGCAGTAGGGAACTGGGAAGGCAGCCATGTGGCAACAGTTTCTGGAATATGTTCTTTTGCAGAATGGTAGCAGGAGTGAAAAGTCTCAACTCGCAGTGAGGCAGTGGGCTGTTCAGTGGGTAAAATCAGCAGAAATACACATGAGTAGATTTTGTACCAGTGGTTGCATATCAGGAATGTATGTTTGAGTCCATGAGGGTGTATTTTTGTATTGGAATCCTTTATTTATTCAGCTGTGTTTTGGCATTGTATGCTCTATAGGTGGGAGGTATATCCAGTAAAAACATAGATTTTGCCATCTCCTTAAAAAAGGTATATATTTCTTTTCAACTTAATTCCACATGTATGTAGTAGTACGTAGGCAAACAATATTGTAGAGGGAGCAAAAATGAATTCTCTATACCATAGAAACTCGTTATCTTGTGTGACAGCTCTCCCATCCCACCTGTAAACAAATACAAGTAAAATACTAGAGCAGTGGTTCTCAACCTTGGCTGCACATTAGAATCACCTGGGAATCT
Organism: Myotis brandtii; assembly: GCF_000412655.1. NCBI lineage: Eukaryota > Metazoa > Chordata > Mammalia > Chiroptera > Vespertilionidae > Myotis > Myotis brandtii. Next base: position 2,145,036 of record NW_005353663.1, on the reverse strand, counting down.
TTTTAAAATCCGGATTTCTGGGCCTATCCTAGAATGATAGGAGGCCGTATGGAAATGTTTTCAAATATTGCCTGTGTATGTGTGTGTGTGTGTGTGTGGGGGGGGCGGCTATTGGGGAGAACTTTTAAAAGAAAAAAAATAAGGAAGATTTGAGGTCTATTCTAAATAATTTTGCTGCATCTTGTTTGGTGAACTTCTACTTAACAAACCTTGAGGATGAGATTGGCGATAAAACCTTTATTGAGGAGAAGTCTGGGAAAGGTAGTGTGAGGAACTGAAATATTATTATAGGCCAAAATCTATCTTAAAATGTTCACCCAAAGTGAAGGCAACAAAAGCAACTACTAAAATCTGAAGTAAAGAGCCAGGAATCTGCAATTGAGGAAAATGAGCAGAAAGAGGGTGGGGCTTGCGCACGCCCGGAACAACATAAGGTGAGAAGCTTTCAGCCTGTCGTTCCGTTGATCATCAGCCAGTGAGGAAGCCAGACCTCGGCCCCGAGGACCCAGTTCCCACTGCTCTGCACAGGTAAGAAAATAGGCTTGCTATTTACTACCTCAATTTATCACAGGATATCTTACAATTCTAAATGAAAATCAAGATGCGCTGTAGATTTCGAAGCAGAGCTTAATAATAACAGATTGATAATGTACAAAGCAGCTACACTTCATTTAGACAAACATATCACATAATTCTGTGGCAGCGGATTCAGATTCAGTGTTTTATGAGAGTGGGATAAATGTAAGGTATGTAAACATTGCTTGGGGTACAAAATGAGGGAATGGTAAAAAACAAAAAACAAGACCTGTTTAGATAATATATTCCATAGTGCCCTGGAGTTTGTAATGCAGGGTGAGGGCCACCTGTGCAGCAGACACTATCTGTTGCAAATCATAGAGGATACAAATACTTAAATGGAGTAGAATAACTTTCTACTGATCCATTGTTGAAATATAGAATCACAAGTTTAGTAACTGAAACAAAAACGTCAATTTGATGCTTTTTATTGATACAGTCTGTCCAAACCAGTGGTTCTCAACCTTCCGAATGCCGCGACCCTTTAATACAGTTCCTCATGTTGTGGTGACCCCCAACCATAAAATTATTTTCATTGCTACTTCATAACTGTAATTTTGCTACTGTTATGAATCATAATGTAAATATCTGATATGCAGGATGTATTTTCATTGTTACAAATTGAACATAATTAAAGCATAGTGATTAATCACAAAAACAATATGTAATTATATATGTGTTTTCCGATGGTCTTAGGCGACCCCTGTGAAAGGGTTGCTCGACCCTCAAAGGGGTCGCGACCCACAGGTTGAGAACCGCTGGTCCAAACCATTAAACAAACAAAACCACAGAGGTTGGTTTGTATTTTCAGTCTTTTCTGTGAGTATTGGTTTCTGTGTTATGCGCGTGCCTAATGAAGACTACTGTGCTGACTTCAGTTATTTTATATTGCTTTAATTTTAGCCCTTGCTTAGAGAAACATTTGGTTTACATTTAATTTGTGATTCTGGTGTCAAGTTGAAAAAATATTTACCCAGTTTGAGGATCCTGTGATTTTTAATTTACCTTAGTTATTAAGATACATTGCAACTTAAAATATTTTAGTGGTGTGTTACATAGTTTAGAGGAGGAAAAATAGTCTGAAGTGATTAAATGATGTTTTGAAAAGAAACTGCAAAGTAACCCAGTAATCCCACTGTCAATAGGACAAGCACATTTTTTGCTGAGCTCTGTGGCACACCTGTGGGGCCACAAATCAGCTGTGCATGTGGGTGTATGTTACCGCACGGGCACAGGTGCAGCTAATTGGATCACATGTAGGCTGGGGAGTTGTTTTTGCACCCTTCCTACCATGACGGGTTTCCTGGAGGGGTAAAGAATGGCAAAAGAATGGCACTGGTGAGAATAGCAGACAATTCAGGGACTGAAAGAGAAGTTGTAAGCAGTCAGGATTTAGTGTGTCAGTCCTGCCAGAGCAGTGCGGGTGGGAAGGCTCCGTGATGAGATTCTACCACAGTCCTGGACTCTTTCTCTTCTCATCTTCACTTCTTATCCTACCATGTAAGTCACAAATACACACACAAATAAAAACAGAAGTATAAAACATATCTATATGTAAAACAAATGTGTATGTATGTGTGTGCATGAGAGAGAGACTTTTAGTTACCCTCTTTCTAGAAGGCTAGTCAGATGAAATGACATTCTTCATGTCCTCTACAACACATGCTGACAAATGCCCACAAAACGCTGATGACGCATGATTGTAGCCTACTCTTCAGCACACCGGGGCAGTTCCACTACAGTAGCTGAATTGTGTGTTTACCCATACTAAATTGTCTGCCCCCCCTTAAAAATGTTTATGCCTGTAGGATTTGTAATTAATACATAAAATCAAGTGCTATTTTTTTATTCCAAATATTATTATATTCACTATCAAGTATAAAATAAGAGTTGCTGTTGTTGTGAAAGCCCAGTAGAATACCTTTCTTGCATCCTGTTTATGATTCAAAATGCTATTTTCATAGTTTTTGTGTTGTTTTGGACTGAGGTAGTGCTCATTTTTAAAGGTAAAAAAATCTCGAATTCTTTATGAAAATATTTCTTGTTGCTTGGCTTGCTATAATTTTCTGGTGCATCCTGCTGTTTATGTTGTTTGTATAGCACACTCATTTTTGCATGAGATGAAGGATATTACAGTGTGGTAATTATTTACATAAAGTGCATGTACCCGCAGCCCAAGTTGCTCCTCTCACTTTCCACTTGTTTGCCACTTGAGATATGCAGCATTGTTGAAGGCCCTAACTCCAACGTGTTTCTCTTTGTCTAGCAAACTTTAGTCTGTTTCTTATAGATTAAGTATGTAAATTATTTTTGGCTTCCATTTTCTGAATTTGTGATCCCTTGATGTACTGGAAAATTTCAATCTCCAGAATGTACTAATATGGGGTTCTTCTTGTCTCTATTTGTACATAAACCTCTGACTTTGGGAACTATACCACCAGAATGATATATTTCCCAGTTTAAAGGATTCATTTACACCCACGTTTATTAATAAATACCAAGAGAAATGAAAGGGAGTGGGAACACAGTTTTACTTTATTTTGTTTGTTCAAGTAGTTGACAGAAACTGATTTCATAGTCCAGTTTTCACCAAAAGAGCCTCTGGTATTGTGGGATTGTTTGATTTACACTGAATGACATAATAGATGATACTTGCACTTTTTTTGTTTGTCTTCTCTTAATGTAGATTCTATGCCATTTTAATAGTCTGAACACTTCGTAATTCTCACAAAAGTAAAAGTTAGTTTGCAATTCTGATAAATTATTTAATATCTACTCTCCATATTAGCAGTATTTTATATTCTTGCTCCATATATTTGAAGGGCAAAAATTGATACATTATTGTGATAGCTAAAAGTCAATCATGATATAAATATATAAATAGGTGCTGAATTGATGAATAAACATGATTATGGCTTAAAACATATGATGACATCATATCTTTACTCTCTTTTGAGGAAAAATGTTTTTAATTAGGATATTTAAAGAAGATCAATGCTATCAACTTAGCATTGCTATGCTAACTGGTACCAATTCTTTACTGACATCCCTTTTTTTTTTCTGAAAGTTGGGGGATGACCTAGACTGAGTACTAGTCCTCCTCAACAGAGAAAGAGCAGCAGGGGTCATCTCTTACATAAAATAACTGATGAGACCATCCTTCTGTGAGTTGCTCAGCAATTTTCAGGAAAATTCATATCTGTCTAATCCAAAGTAAAATGATTATAGAGAGTTTTATGGCAACCTTGAGATTAATTACTGATGTTCTTAAAAAGGTTACATGCTTTTTTACCAATTATTATGATACCCTGGAGAATAAATGCATAATTATAGAAAATTGCTGCATCCTTACTTAAAAACATCAAAGGACAAAATGATACCGAACACCCAGGATGTTACCTTTACTACACTGTGTACAAATTTCCTGTGTGCGCTACTTTATATTAGTTTCTATTTCTCACTGTCACTGATAGGAATGCTCTCCAAGGTATTAGCACTGATGCAGAATTGGTTGCACAAATTTTCACCTCGGCAAGAGTAAAGATAGGTCATAAAGCACAAAATGTATAGCTCTCTGAAAATTGCTGTATTTGGAAAGCATCTTCCATATAATCCAGCAATTTTAAGTAAAAAATAATGTCTACTTGTGTTTTCAGAACAGGAAAGTTGTAAATTATTTAAAAATGACTGATCTGCTTGATGTTATTCTCCAGCACAGCTATTTTCAACCAGTGTGCCGCAAGAATTTTTAAAACATGCAATACCTGACTAGTTAAGGGCACTAGCCTCTTTTCCCTTAGATTGTCAAATTTAAAAATGACAACAACAAACACAACAATAGATGCCTGGTGTGAATGAATCAAAATTATATCTATTTTTTGTCAGATTGTAAAAAAACTATAGTATATTTTTGGTGTGCTGCAGAATTTTAGTAATTAGTTTATTTATGTGTGCCATGAG